>NW_027051843.1:0-47770 GCF_036321145.2 Pelmatolapia mariae
ATCCCAAGACGAGAACTGCTGGTGACCAAAAGGATCACGAAGGCTCATCTCACATTTGCCAAAATGATCTCAATGATCCCCAAGTCTTCTGGGAAAATAATCTGTGCACTGGCGAGACAAAAGGCTCATCTTTCTGGAAAGTCTTAGTCCCCTTACATCTGCACTGAAAATAACAGCATTTCATAAAAAGAACATCATACCAACAGTCAAACATGGCGGTTGTAGTGTGATGGTCTGGGCTGCTTTGCTGCTTCTGGACAATTTGTCTCACTTGATGAACATGAATTCTGCTCCCTATCTGATAATCCTGAAGGAGAATATGAAGCTATCAGTTCATGCCCTTTAGCTCACTCACATTATGCAACAGGGTAATGATGCAGAAAGCCCACCTCTGAAAAACAACATGAACATTTTGCAATGGTGTCGTCTTAGCACAGACTTTAGTCTGAGCCCGACCTTAAACTGCTGGATTAAAACATTCAAACATATTGTTGAAATATAAATAAATATAAAAAACATGTTTAAAATGTTCATGCTTGTACTTTCATCATGTTATTCAGAAATGTTAACCTGTTGTAACTGTGAAGCTCATCAACTTCACACTTGGCAGAATATCACCCTAACAGTACTCTGAAAGACCAGGTAACAGAGAACAGAGGAAGATGAGACAGAAGGAGGAATCGACACTCTGGGAGCCAAACACATGAGAATACATGAAAATCTGTACAGAAACAATGAGACTTTAATGTGATAAAGGTTTCTGTGGCTTCTTGTTGAACATGTGTTTCAAAGGCAGTGTGCAGCTAAGACTCATTGAACAAAATAGAGAAAAGGCTAAATAAAAACCAAAGATTCAGAAAACAACAACATAATGCCTTTGTCCTTTGTCCTGTCCCAGCAGAGTGCAGCCTGCTAGCTGCACGCTAGCTTCGGGTACTCCTGGGTGAAGGTTAAACAAGAGGACATTAAAGTTCATTCTATCATAAAGAGGAAATTAATATAATAAAACCAAAGTTCAATATCTAGACAATGGCACCCGAGAAACTGTTACTTGTAACATCACTGTTTTCGATCTGATTATGTCTCCCTTTCTCCAGACGTAACATGTGTCTCTCCCAATGTTTCCCTGTGTGGGGTTTTTCAGAGTCAGACTGATATCAGCACGATCCTATTGGAAAACTATCAGTCACACCAAAAGTGCCCGTGTCGCAAAGTCGACTTAAGGAGCGGCTCACGGAAGCAGATTCAGCCAAATGGAGAAGGAGAGCCCTGGGCGGATGGTGGCATGTCAACAACGTAGCTGAAGATTTGGAGAACATGTCCTCAAAGCCTCAGCAGCTTCATCCCAAGAGGCCTGAACCTAAAAAAGAAAGGAAGAAACAGTCTAAACAGAGCAAATCTCCCAGACTCGCTCTTCCCAAAAATGGCAACACGGCAGTTTCATTAAAACCTCTAGGAGGAGCTCCAGTGCCTCCTTTGACAGCAAAGTCACTGATCACTCCTCAGACTGTCAAACGCTCTCTGGCGGCGTTTAAAGACATTTTTGCTTCAGTCATAGAGTCTTCGACTGCAGACAGACGTCAGACTAACAGATGTAATGTCAGATCACGTCCGTCTGAGGAAATCTGTGTAGCAGGCAGTAACACTCATGCCAGCTGACAACAGCCCAGACAACCAGGAGACACACAAGACAGCAGGTATCAGCTACATAACATGCAAGGAAAAGCCTGAATTACTCTGAACCTCTGCCTTTGTTAGAGTTTCAGCATATTTCTCACTGTCGTTCATCTTTTATCAGCAGGTCACAAGCCTGGGCTGTTTTCAGGGTCAGACTGAAGTTTTCAGCAGGTCTTCATTCATTTCTGTTCGGTCTCTGTAAAACTTGTCCTGTTTTATAAGTTTGCCACCTTTGTTTGAATACTCCTGAACTATCAAGAGTTCACGGTCAGAGCGAGTCCACTCCACCCTGATGTTCTCAGGCAGGTCAGGTGTTGTTTTGCAGGGCAGGGTGACAGACTCTGAGCCTTCCTCCACCTTCACCTGATGATCTGAAAGGACAAGAAACCACAATATCAAATATAGGACCATAGCAGTCACACTCATGGCAAATGACAAGTTTCTGCATTTCTGACCTCTGACTTCACTAACGTGGCTCACTACTCTTTGCTTTGAGTGGTAACTAAACTGGAATTTATGAACTGCTGCTACAGCTACAGACAATTGAGGGATCATAATGAATGTTTCAGTGTTTTAAAAGAAATCTTGAGTTTTCCATCATGGACAATATGTAAAAAGTCTACTGACATTTGTCTCCTGAGCAGAGAAGACAACTCTGCACACCTAAAAGAATGCAATGCCATATACCACAGAGGCTGTATCAGTAAGATCTTATTTTAGTTTACTTTCCTGCTCATGTTTGTTGTTTCATTTTAAGGTTCGGTCCATTGGAAATCTTTCTGTTAGGTTAATCAAGACTGTTGCTGCTCCTCAACCAAAGGCTGCAGCAGGCTGAACATGAGGACACAGATGACGCGCAACAATAAACGCATAAAATACACTTCTGTAACATTTGCTCCTTTTATTCCACATGCACTGTCCCAATATACAAATCAGCACATGGGATCAACTATTAAACAAACGCACAGACTGCACAAACAAATAACTGCAACTCACAATGGCTGCACTAATTACTATGCCAAATTACAACTTGGCCTATGGCATCAATTAGTGCACAAATATACAAAAACATCAAGTTACAGTCAAAATCTATCAAAAGCATTCAAGCTGCGCTCAACAGAAGGTTTTGCCTCATGCTCACCCTACCTTTCTGCTCATCAACATCAGGTGCGGTGAACAGGTGAGTGCAACCACGTTTATCATCTAACACACCCATGAGACACGCCCCACACCCGTGCACCAATACAGTGAGTCCATTTAAACCAACACAGTCAAAAAAGAGCAACTCATGGCTCCTACAAAGACTTTCAGAACTACTCAGAAAAACTTGGCTTTCTTGTTGCTTTTGGGACTATTTGAGCTTCATCTACTGTACTGACTTTTACTCTTTCATGCAGCAGGTCTGACCTTTGACCTGCAGCTGGATGTCACTCAGTCTCTGTTCTCCTCCTCCAGCACTGATGGAGCAGGTGTAAATACCGCTGTCAGTCAGTTTGGGTTTCCTCAGAGTGAGGCTGAAGTCTTTTGTGTTTAATGCATAACGACTCATTGATGTGCGCCCACTGTAGCGCTGGTTTTGCCCTTTAAGATCGTCTCCTCCTTTTCCTTGTAGGTGGACAGATTTGGGACTGAGGTCACTGCGAGTCCACATCACTGTGGGATTGTCCTCAGGTATCGAACCTTTGTAAACATAGTGCAAGAGGACAGAAGACTCCCCCTCATATACCTCCACCACCACAGCCAGAGCATGCTGGGAAACTGTGAAGACACAACAACAGAAATCAAAGGAATGTTTGGGTTTGATTTAGTGTTGAAATAATAGATTACAAGTAACATTATCTTTAGGGAACATTTTACAAAGAAATGACAACATTTGAATCTTTACATATTTAAATAGAGTGAAAAGGCTGCTGTGTCTGAAGGAGCTCTCGATGTATCAAGAACAGTTTAATGCTCCTCAGCACAGATTATCCAAGTGTCCTTTTCTGTCCTGAATGGATGAACACATTCTCCCAAAACACTCCTAAGGAAACATTTGAGTTAGGTCCCAGCTGCAAAAATGGACCACTAGGAGCAGAAATAGCTTTAAATGATCAACTAAAAACGTTCCAACATGCAGAGATGTAGTCAGTGTTGGGAGTAATGGAATACATGTACTGACATATTTAAAATACACAATATGAGAAACTCTATTCTGTTACAGTTAACGTTTACATAGGTGGTAATCAGAATACAGTTACTTTGTTGAAATAAATGCACGGCGGTCTTTTCCTGTTTTATATATTATAGGCTACTTAGGTTATCCCCACTCTATGCCTTCTCCAGTGTTGGTGATTAAACAAGTTCGGGCGCAGGTTTAGCTCAGTTGGATGAGCATGTACACATATATCACATGTTGCATGCATATCGCTGTTTCGAGCATGACTCATGGCCCACTTTATTTATTTTTGTTTTTTTTACTCAAATTCCATCAGGGTTTAATAAAGTTTCTCTGATTCTGATTACCAGAAACCAAAACCAAACACATAATAAAGGCTCTAATGCAAGCGTCCTGCTGGTGGTGTCAGTTACACAATGAACCCAGAGCCAGCAGTGCACGGGCAGGAAATCATTCCTCACTTGGAAACTCCGACACCACTTCATAAGAAGAATGGGACGGCCAAAACTTCAGTATCTTTGATGTACTATTGCTGTGTGATTTCTATTACTATTCATTAAGGCTGCTTGCTACAGAGCTAACATTGTTAGTTGGAGTTAGTTGATGTTAGTTCATAGACTGCAGACTGTCAGGCTGTTTCTCAGTACTCATGTATGCGAGTCCGCACTCCAGTCGTCACTTGTCCAGACTTTGTAAGTTCACACGGGAGTCCGGACTCCCGGAGAACGCAGTGCGATCGTCCCACTACTGAAATTGTAAGCCCCCAAAAGGAGCTTTTTCTAGGCATGTCCTAATGGAGGAGGACCAGGGCAGAGCTAGGACTCGCAGCTTCAGTTAAGAGTGAGAAGAAAAAAGAAAACAAATGCGTTCACGTTTGCAGTGTTGTCTTGTTCTACAATATTTGAAATTTTAAAAAACAAACCCTACATTTTTGGAAATATTAGTGGGTTTTTTCTTATTTGTTTGTTTTTTTTTTTGTACTACTTGAACACTAAAGTGGCGCTCACATAAGATGGCAGTGCCAGCAATGGCCCGCAGCTCATTTAGGTTTGAGACAGTAACTCAGATAAAAAAGAGAGCAATTTTTTGATTGATGTTTTGTTTCCTTTACAATATTATACATTAAAGTATAATATTGCAACAGAAACAAAACATTCATCAAAAAATTGTTGAAACACAAATTACAACAGTTGTATAAAAATTACATCATCAACTCAAATACTTGGTTCTAATTGAACAGAAATTTCTATTAACTTGTAAAAACTGTGTAGAACATGAATCTGTGTCAGATGCTGAATTTGAAATTTCCACTGAAATCACAGGTAAGAGGCAATTGGAACCACGATTGCCATTAGGCCATCTAGTTTGCAAAGACTGCTAAATTTTGCCAGTGGTAGTTCACTCTTTGCAACATAGTACGCTGTTCTAAACAGATTCTGCAGGTTTATTTTTAGTATGTTCACTGCAATTGGTGTTTGTTCTGGGAAAGATACTGCAGACTGAGCAATAATGCATTTCTTGCATTCCTCATGCGCCTCATTCCATCTAATGGGGTCGTTCTTAAAAGTACTGGTCCCAGTAACAAAGGCGCCTGTCAACTCGGCAATCGAGGGAAAACCAACAACCCGGCAGAACAAGAATTTCACTGGCATGTGCTGTACCAGTGTACCTCCACATGTGATGTGACAATAAAAGTGATTTGATTTGAACATTATGTTATTTAGCTTTTTATTTACCTATTATGTTATTTGTTATTTTGTCATATTCCAGCCATGGAAATTCTTTTGTCCATGAAATCAAAAAAACTGTGCTTTCTTTTTGCCTTATAGTCTGATTTGTCATAACTTTTCCGTTTTGTGGTAAGCTTTTCTTTGGCTGTCACTTCTGCACCCTGACCTGTCTTATTTGGCTCAGCAGAACTGAAAGATATATCCTGCTAGAGCTGGGTGATATGACCCAAAATTCATATCTCGATATTTTTTAGCTGGATGGCGATATAAGATATCTATCTCGATATTTTTTAAAGCAATAAAGTAGGAACAAAAAGAGGGTTCTTAGTCAAAGTTGTGTCCCAGATGTCACACAGGCACTTTTATTAACATACAGCGGTAGATGTACATGAAAAGAACTACTCAAAAATAAATTATGAGCATTTATTAAATAATGATGCTCTATAAATAAAAGAAAACTATGTTGTTTTGTGCATAACAAAGAGCTCACAATTGTGCAGTCAAAATGTAAACTAAAAGACGCTGAGCATAATAACAGAGACAGATTTCACAGCTGCTCTGTTCCCAACTTCTACTGCGTGACTGACAGCCTGGAGTTTGAAATCCGCTTCGTAACCATGTCTCTGAACAGGTGCCATTTATGGTCTTTATACACACACATTACGGTAATATTACGTTGAAGCACAGTACGTATCACTCCGCGAGGCTCCTCGGTAGCCGTAATGCTCCGACAATCCATCAAGCGGTGCAGCTCCGTAACTTACCAAAGTCGTACTAAAACATTTTTTGACAGATTGCTGAGCGCTTTGTATCACATGAAATCGGTTCACGGTCATCAAGCACAACCAGTATTCATACAAAAAGCGCGCAGTCAACTTTTGAGAAAATGAAAGGATTTCAGGCCGTGCATGGCGTTAGCATGGTTAGCGCGGTTAGATTGAAGAAGTCACCTGGATGAGTGACGAAACATTTCATCCCATAAAACGTTACGTCCAGATGAACAGATTCAACTTTTGGAGATTTACTTTCCTGGATGATTAAGAATGCATCATGACGCTTTTAAAGGGATTTTAAAGTTTATCCTGATTTCATTCTATATGTCTGTTCTTATGTTGCAGCCTTTATGATGAGCATTACTTTTGTTCTGTGTCATTTGGAACAGTGTCAAAGTAGCATTTGCTGTAAATCACTGGTATGTAACACCGAAATAACTCATGTGGTCAAGTATCTTCTGTCACTGTCTGTTTCTGTCTGACTTCAGGAGGCAGACCATCAACAACCCCATGAAATTGTTAATCAAACTCTCTTTGCTGCTCTTTTCATAAGTAATCATTACTTTGTATTCTATATTATATTATCTGACTTTTTGACAGAGCCCAGACACAAATCTGCAAGTGTCCACGACTCTGCAACGTACTTTTAAGTGAAGTTTAGTCTGCACTGGGTTTTTGTTGTTTTGTTTTAGACTGTTACTGTTTCTGACTTCCTGTCCAGCTAAACTACGCACGTTGACGGTGGTTCTTTGAAAAATATGTTTTACTTAAACAACTTAGTTTTATTTTCTTGGAAGTTAGTGAAACGCTACGGTGAAATCTAAACTACTTTTTAGAGGGAATCAGTTCCGGTTACTGCATCAGTGGTAGTTTGCGAGATTAAACAGGAAATAAACAATCCTCACAGTTTTGAACAAAAGAAGAAGCTTTCGATTTTAACTGGTAACAATTCAGTCAGTCACACTTTGACAACAATAGCCGATATAGGTGTCCACTTCATTGCATGTTCCTGTCACCTGTCTGAGAATGATGTTGTTGTGATATAAAGGATTATCAGCCCTGTCAATAAAGCCTTTTATCTGCAGCCATGACCTGTCACCGAGCTAGCTTAGCACGGCTAAGACTTTCTCACACCACCCCTCGCTCTCCTACATTAAAGCCATCATTACATCGGTAATTTCACACACTGCGTGTATCTACCTGTGCAATAATGATCAAACTTCGGTCTGAGTGCAAGATAAACATTGTTTACATATAGTATATAACATAGTAAGAGTTTCTTACCACTCGTGAGGAGCAGGAGCAACAGCAGCATCTTTAAGTGTCTCCAGTCCTCAGTTCTCTCTCCTTGGTGCATTTAAACCCTGTTCCTCCCTGTCCTTATCGTCTGTTGTCTTCATCTCCATTATCAGTCATCATAGTTTTACCCTCTCTGTGCAAGTCTGCAAATTTCTTTATTAAATCATAAGATTCTTTAATTCATCAAGTCTCTCTGTGCCTGGGAATAAAAAAAAATACATATTCTAACCTTAATTACTGCAGGAGAATATTGAACGATGCTCACAGTGAGTAAACTGAGTGCATTTTTGGAAAGAGATTCACTTTTAAAGTCTATGTATAATATAATACAGATACATAAAAATACACTCCAAAAATACAAGAGTCCTTGAAATGTACAAAATATTATTAAAAGATTAAAAAAATGGGAAAAAAAACATCCACGATGGTGCATGTTTAAACTGTTGTTTAATAAACAACATTTTTGTCCCCAAAAAATACGCGTTCGAAGCAACACAACAGCAGCCCAATATTAGAAAGAATTCCACTCTGTAGAGAGGGCAATGATTATGAAGCAGTCAGTTAGGAGAAGATGGCGGTAGACTGGACCAGCGCAGGCATGCTGCAGGACCGGAAGCGCTGTCTACACCGGCTCTCTCTCACCCTTTCCCCGCCCTGTTGCTTGTCTTGTGTTTCTATGGTGTATTGATAGTCATGTGCTTTTTGTGCTGAGGTGTTTTTTCTGTTATCAAACTGTTCTCCCACTAGGAGCTCAGTCTGAGTGGAGTTTTTTTTCTCCTCCTCTCTCATGTTACATATTTTTGTTGTTTTTTCTTCCTATCAGCCTACCTTCTGACATGTCTCCCCAATGTGATGTTTGTGTAATGTTGGTCAGAAGGTTCCTTTGTAAGTGCGCATGCGCCATTAGCGTGCTGCCTGCTGTAACCCTAATTTCCCTCGGGATTAATAAAGTATATTGATTGATTGATTGATTGATTATAGTTAGTGGATTCAAGCTGCTCTTTATATTTTGGGCCACCAGATGTCACCAGAGAGGACTGTGTTGAAAAGCTTTGAGTAATGAACCGTTTTCAATACAAGCTTTAGTGCTTCAGAAAGCTTCATTTGGCCATCACTAAAAAACAGCAAACTGGACTGCAGGCTATCTGAACTGGGAACAACTAACCTACTAAACACGAACCAGGACACAAACATGAAGAAGGATGGGCAGAGGTAAGAGATGACGGACAGCAGGGAGAACACACGGATGAAATACGATGGATACACAGATAGACCAGCGACTACAACAACAGAAGACATGACATAAATACACTCAGAGAAAGACGGGGAGATTACACACAGGTGGGGGACACAGGTGGGAGTAATTAATGAGAGGAGACAAGGAAGGTGAACACATGAACCTGAACACACCCACATGAGACGCAGACCTTCACAATAAAACAGGAAACAAGAAACCATCACACAAAGACGCAGACTTGACACTGAGAGGCAGACAGAATATAACACATGAAACTCAATGCTGAACATGAGACACAAATCCTGAAACATGAATAAACAGAAACATGGAACTCTAATCATCATCATCATCATCATCATCAACACAAGCACTACAAGAAAATAAGAAAACAATCCATAATGCAAAAACACACCAAAACATAACAACTCAAAATACTTTATCAAACTGACCCAGAACCGTGAAAGTTTTCTGATCCTGCAAAGAGACTGAGGACAACAAAGCCCAGAGAACATGAGATACACAACATCCAACATTCAGACTCAAACAGCCTCCATAAATGAAGACTACCAGGTTGGCCCAGTTATACTAGGGCTGGGCCATATCATACCGTTATAATGTTCGGCAATGATTTAAAAAAAATGAAAATACCGAATATGGATAACCTGCCTTTCCGAACAGATTTTAGGCGGCACACGGCGCTCAGGAATCTGCCACAAATGTTTTAGTATGACTTTGCTGAGCTATGCAGCCGCACTGCTTGATGGACTGTTGGAGCATTACGGCTACCGTAGTCGGAGCCTCGCAGTGATACGGTGCTTCAACGTAATATTACTGCATTGTGTGTGTTTAACCTCATTTTAAACTATGTGGATATTATTCATGGTTATGCTGAGGATATGTTGGCCAATTTCCACTGGAAATGCCTTTTGGTTAAACTGTCAGTGAGGAATTTGCATTTGCACTGTTACATTTTTATATCACTTTAATGCACTTAAAAAACAGCTGCTTGTTTAAGTGAAAATACATTGATGGGGTTTTTGCACTAATAATGTTGTGGAGTTGTAAAGTATTTTGTCGAGTGTCATTTATATCGTCAGTTATATCGTTATCGCAAATTTTCAAATATATATCGTGATAAATATTTTGAGCCATATTGCCCTGCTCTACTAGATATGAGCATACTTTACATAACTGTGTATGAATGATGATCAAGAGACAAACTTTGAAGATGCAGAGCATGATGTCGCATCATCAGACTGTAAACAAACATCCACCAGGCTTCTTTGCTGGCAGAGGTGATGATTCTCCCATCAGGGATCAGTAGAGTGTATTAACCTGTGGTATAAGCAGCAGTCACTGAAATATTACTGTTTCACATAAGAAATCTAGCACATGAAAGCCAGGGTGGGAGGGATCTCTGCAAACTGACTCACCTCTGCAAGTGTGAGGCTCAATAAAGATCTGACTCTGCAGTCACAGACAAACAAAAACCTCCAGCTGGGAGATAGAAAACGCTGTCTGGGTCTTGCTGGATGTTGCTGGTCAGAGTCCCAAACTATTTTATCACTTTGGTGTATCTCAACATTCAGTTATGCAGACATACGTGTTCTTAAAAGCAATTCTTTGTTTTGCGGGTGGAGTGGAAGCCGTTTTGCCTCACAGTGCACCTTAACAAAGAGGGGATGCTTTTTATTTACATCTAGTCAAAAGTGTTGGTAATAGTGTTTTAATCACACTCATTTTATAATTCTGACAATATCTCAGCTTGCAGCGATGCATGCATTTTATTTTAAAAAAGGCATAAGTGGGAATTTCTTCTGAATGGGCAATGTCAGCTTGTTCACAAGTGTTTCATTTAATCAAACCACTAGTTTTAATTTAACTAGTTTTTACGCATCTACTGGGGTTTCTTTCACGGGTTGATGAGATTATTTTATTTAAAAAAATCAGGATTTTGGAATGTTGAACTAAGAGGGAGACAGGGGCTACTAGTTTTAACACAACGGATGGTCACAAATAACATTCACAGACTATAGAATAACATAGAAGAGCGCACTACATGGTTTAAGGACATGTTTTTTATACAGTGGTGCGACTGGAGAGCTATGCTGCGTCTGTTTAGCCAGATTGATGACACCATCAAGAGGGACAGGCTCAACACTGCGTACGAGTGTATTAGAACTATCACAACGTTTCCCAACCAGAAGCCGTGGGTGGATAAAACCATCCGCGACGCTCTGAGATCCCGCACCGCTGCCTACAACACGGGACTCGCGACGGGGGACATGGACCCGTACAAAGTCGCGTCTTATGACGTGCGGAAGGCGGTGAAAGAGGCGAAGCAGCGCTACGGGAGGAAACTAGAGTCACAACTCCAACAGAGTGACTCTAGGAGCCTGTGGCGGGGATTAAGGACAATAACGGACTATAAAGCACCAACAACCGGTTTGACGAACGCGGACGGGACTCTGGCAGACGAGCTGAACACTTTCTATGCTCGCTTCAAGGCTGCAGCTAAGGACTACAACGATGCTAGCGCTAGCGGCGCTAACGGCTGCAGACAGGAAGATACTGCCAACACCGGAAACGTGCTCGTCATCTCTGAGCATGACGTGAGGAGAGCCTTCAAGAGAGTGAACACCAGGAAAGCAGCAGGACCAGACGGCATCCCAGGTCGTATCCTCAGGGACTGCGCATACCAGCTAGCTCCTGTGTTCACTGAGATATTCAACATCTCTTTATCTCAGTCGGTGATCCCCACATGCTTCAAGGAGTCCATCATTGTTCCTGTCCCGAAGAAACCCCACCCTGCTTCTCTCAATGACTATCGCCCTGTAGCCCTCACCTCAGTAGTGATGAAGTGCTTTGAACGCCTGGTCAGAGACTTCATCATTTCTTCACTACCAGACACACTGGACCCACTACAGTTCGCTTACCGTCCAAATCGTTCCACAGACGATGCCATCTCTCATCTCCTCCACACATCACTCACTCACCTGGACACTAGAAGGGGGAATTATGTTAAAATGCTCTTCATCGACTACAGCTCTGCATTTAATACCATAATTCCCTCCACACTCACCACCAAACTGGAGCACCTGGGACTCAGCTCATCTATGTGTCAGTGGATCTCCAACTTCCTAACTGGCAGACCACAGGCAGTAAGGATGGGCGGACATGTCTCAGCCTCCACCACTCTCAGCACTGGAGCCCCCCAGGGGTGTGTTCTGAGCCCCCTGCTGTACTCTTTGTACACATATGACTGTGTGGCCACTACCAGCTCCACCACCATCATTAAGTTTGCTGACGACACCGTTGTGGTGGGCCTTATCTCTGATAACAACGAGACGGCCTACTTGAAGGAGGTTAGGAATCTGGAGACCTGGTGCCAGAGGAACAACCTCCTTCTAAACGTCAGTAAAACAAAGGAGTTGATAGTGGACTTCAGTACTAAGCAGGAGAAGAACTACCAGACCCCTGTCATCAACGAGTGCCCAGTGGAGAGAGTGGACAGCTTCAAATACCTCGGAGTTCACATCACGCAGGACCTGTAATGGTCCTGTCACATCATCACCATAGTGAAAAAGGCCCGACAGCGTCTCTACCACCTCAGACGCTTGAGAGACTTCCGACTGCCCTCCAAGGTGCTCAGGAACTTTTACACGTGCACCATAGAGAGCATCCTGACGGGAAACATCTTAACCTGGTTCGGGAACCATGCAGGACAGACGAGCTCTACAGAGGGTTGTGCGATCAGCTGAGCGCACTATCCGCTCCGAGCTCCCTGACCTGCACTCAATCTACAGCAGGCGGTGCTGGACCAAGGCCAGGAAGATCATGAAGGACCTCAGCCATCCCAACAACGGACTGTTCTCTCTGTTGAGGTCAGGAAAGCGATTCCGCTCCCTGAAGACCAACACAGAGAGACTGAGGAGGAGCTTCTTCCCGCAGGCGATACGGTCTCTCAATCATCACACCACCACATAGAACGGACCCACACATATGATTCTTACACACACACACACTGGACAGTCTGGACTTTGTTTACACTTAATCACTTTAAGCATATTTGCACTGCACAAGACACCTACAATGTGGTTTGCACAACACTGGACATTATATTTCTCCATTTAATACTTGTAAAATGCTGCTGTTATTGTATGTATATTTATATTTCTTCATACATTCTTATATATTTCTATACTGTGTATTGTGTATTTTGTTGTACAGCTACTTTATTTTCAACTTTAATTCTTATATATTTATCTTATTCTTTCCCAGTTAAATTTACCCTTCATTCTAATTTGTATTGTATTGTGTATTTTGCTGTACAGTTATTTCAGTTATTTTATTTTAAACTTTAATTCATATATATTTTATCTTATTCCTTCCCAGCTAAATTTAACCTTCATTCTAATTTGTGTTGTACAGTTATTTTATTTTTCAACAAATTCATATATATATTTTATTTTATTCCTTCCTAGTTAAATTTACCCTTTTTAATTTTCATATTTATTTCCTATCTTATTCATAGCCTTTTCTGTTTTTTCTTTAGGTCACGAGCAGTTGTGTAAGCATTTCACTGCATATCGTACTGTGTATGACTGTGTATGTGACAAATAAAAATTTGAATTTGAAAACGCCTTGTTTTTGATGATTTTGCGACTTGTCCGAAGACTGGCATGCATTCTACCCTGTGCAAACCTAAAATCATAAGGCCGTCTGACAACTAAATAAACCAAATGGTAGGTTAAATGTGTGTGTGTGAGTATCTATGCAAAAAAATATAACATCTTGTTATTGTTCTCATTTTTCAGAGGGAGACATGCAAGCATGGGACCTCTCAGACTCGCCAGACTCCGAATTTGCTGGAGTATTACTGTGACACCCACTGTGATGATGTGATGCTGAGGCTCAAGACATTCCGATTCATTCCCGCCATACGCTTGTTTGTACGCTCATACACAGTCGATGGGACTGGAACACAATTCAGCAGGATTGCAGAACACACCATGACTGAACTGAGATCATCACAACATATAGTGTGATGGAAATTCAGTTTCCAGTAGCACAGCACCGACAGAAGTTGCATGTTACAGATATGCTAAGGGAAATGAGAGTAAGGATATAAGCACACAGCCCCACTCCACTGACGACCTGCTGTTGGCCAACACCCTCAACGACTCATACTGCTGGTTTGATGAGACATCAAGCAGCCTTGACACCTCCACCTTCCCCAACAATAGAGACACTTTGGTCCATCATCCCCCCACCTCCCCACTCCCACCAGCACAGAGCCATCACCACCATCAAAGACTTCACCCACAGGAGCCCCCTCCTCACTCCACAGCTATGAGGATTTCACACCACCTTCTCCCACTACAACCCTTCATATTCATGATGTGAGGACGCAGGTTAACCCTTTAGACCTACTAAAGAACCCAGTCCGCCTGAGCTTATCTTTATATTTTTACATGTTGTAGTGCCATTTCTGGGAGTATTTTAAGTTGCTATACATCAATACAACCATTATATCCCAAATTTTAATCATATGTATGCACTAAGTCATCAGTAACTACATAAATTGCAATAGTGGTATTTTTACACAAATTTCTAGTTAAAGTAATTTCAGAGGTTCATCCCTGAAAATTGTAAATGTAAAAAAGTTTCATAAAACAGTTTCCAAATTAATTTTGAGTGTCTTCATAGTTTTATTTTTGAGATACACCAATTTGTATATACTGCAGCCACCAACTTTGAAATTCTCATTTACATGACTTATGTAAACATTCTCCTCTTGAATGCAAAATTCTTAAAAACATCTTTTATCCTTTAAGAGGAAATAAATCTGAAAGCTGTTCCATCCTAAAAGAGTACAACAATGTGTAGTTTATGATGTTCTAAAGGTTTCAGCATCTTTTTGAATTTGTCACATGTGTGGAAAGGTATGAGTGAGCCTTTGTATCATACTGTGAGTGATGCTCGTCAGCACACAAACCCAGAGTTTCTCTACAGGAACACAGAGAGAGTTATTCCCTGTACTGTAAGGACACATTCAGCATTGTGCAGTAAATCCAGATCATCCCAGTTAAATGATTACATGGATGTGAGTGTGGTCGTCAGAGCAGCACTGATCAGTGTCAGGTGATAATGACCAAGGTGTACACAAACACTAAGTTTGAGTGTGTGCAGTGAGACTTCAGTCAAAGCATTTAACTGAGGTGTGAAAAATAAGCTGAACTCTACAGCTTGTTGTGGTCCCCTGTGGCTTGACAGCCTTCCAGCTGTTCTCCAGCATTTTCATTTACAGTCATAAAATATCTCCACATGTTGCTCCTCTTTCTCTCTCTCTGCAGTCCAAATGCGTCTTCTGAGCGCATCTGAGTCACGTGACGGCACAGGAACAAATCCCAGCAGGGCAGGAAGAAGGGGGCGGAGCAAAGTGCGTCTGCCGCATAAGAAGAGGTGTTCACACAGACAGAGCTGCTTTTTCATCCACAGCGAGTAAATAGTGAACCTCCAGGAGAGAAACAAACTAAAGTATCGATCATATACCACTACCAACGTTTGGATCGATATCTGCATCGATCTGCACACCCTTGTCTCCTGGATCGTAGCTGAGATCAGCGTGAACCACGTGGGTCTCTGCTCCCTGACCTGTTTCCTGTTTGGAAAGAGTTCCAGCTTCATCACGGAGTTTCTCTCGGTTTGTGGGCTCATCTAAAGGTAAGCACCGAGCTACCTTCAACACTAGATTTACTAACCCTGCGCACATTTGCAGAAATCCCTTGAACCCAACACCTACTAGAATTACTGACTTTTTTATTTTCTGGTGCAAGTCCCGAGGTGTTAATCACCCCTGCTGAGATTTGTACAGGTCATATGCTCGATTCACATCCTGCTTTTGTTGTGCAAACCACCCATTGTCTTTGAGGCCTGGCACATTTGCTTTTGCACACACATACAAACGCTGCAAATCTGTGTTTGTTTGACAGTGTAAGACAAAAGCAGCAAAAATAAAAACTGTACCAAGAGTACAGTCTTAATGGCTCACTATACAAACAATCTGGAGACATAAATACTGACACATGTAGGGCTGGGCTATATCATACCGATCACGGTAATACCGGTGTAATTTTAGGCAACGATAATATATGAAATATTGCGATAGAATATGGGTAAAACGCGCATGCGCAGTGCATATGTTTACATACGCACATGGCGGGTCGTTAAATGAAACGGATGAGCTAGAACTGGTTTGTAGAAATGCAACTTCAGTGGTGTGGAACTGGTTTGGCTTTCGTCCGTCAGATACACAACAAAGCACTATTTTTGGTAGAGCATGCTAGCGGGCCGTCGTTATTACCGTGTTTTTGGAAAATACTGCACACTTCAAATCAATCCTTTGATTTTTCTGAAAATCGACAGTGCCCCTTATAATCCCGCGTGCCTTATGTAACTCTGGTTGTGTTTACTGACCTCGAAACGATTTTATGTACACGGTGCTCAAAAATCGACTTTGCTCAGCTACAAAGCCGCACCGCTTGATGGTAGTGGTGTGCGATACTGCATATTTCCGGATTAAAACCTGTGCGCTGCTTGTGCTGTTGTTGTTTTTGGTGTTGATGTGTACAGCTGGCAGCAGGAGGGCTGCAGCCGTTGAATGTAGGCTACTGTTACAGCAACCGCGTGATCACTGTAAGTGTGGACAGCACGCGGCTCGGGGTGAGCCGGAGGTCGAGGTGCACGGGGGACCATGCAACCTGCTGTCCGCTTCGGCACGCAAGTTGCTTGGTCCTGCGTGCCGGCCGTCTGCCCAGCTGCCTGTGAGCCCCAGCTCACTTCCACACCTGCTGCGCCACCGCTGCTTGCCATATGGGTGGCCATCAGGCGCGGGCAACCGCCAGAGTGGACACTTCCGTGCCGATGATCCGGGCCGATTCCCTTGCCTGTTCGCGGTGTGGGGTGGAGCGGGCGAGGGGGGTATGTTATGCGATGCCGCTGCAGGTTTGGTGGTGGTGATGTGTACGGCTTCCAGCGGGAGATAGGGATGGGTATCGAAAACCGGTTCTTATTGAGAACCGGTTCCCACTGTTTCAATTCCTTGGAATCGTTTGCCATTTTTGCAAACGATTCCCTTATCGATTCCAGTCGCCCCGAATGACGTCACCACGTTGTGGGGCGTCGGAGCGTACCTGGCAGGAAACACGGCGCCTAAGTGGCTCAAACGCTTAAAAGCTTGTTTATACTTTACGAGAACGGATGACAACAGGGCAACTTGCAATACTTGCAAAGTAGATATTTCATTAAGGGAGGAAACACTACGAATATGCAAAAGCATTTGCTCCCAAAACACGCGATGAACTTAAATGAATGTCTTTAATTCCGCTCCGGACTCGTGAATCTCAACCCAGCAGCAGCAGCGGTAACGTTTGCACGTCATCTCCCGTTAATGCGGCAGGTAAATAATCAACTAACAGTGCATATTATGTTAGCGCGATCTGCTTTATTACAAAACCTGCCATTGTGCATTTAGGTGACCATGATGAGACAGACAGAGTCTGGCTGGCGCTCGCTGGCAGTTGTCGCTGCAGTCTACAGGTAGCGTCTCTTTTCAGGCCCGCATGTCACCGAGCAGTCACTAGTTTGTGGTCAAAACCTTGCAGCCATTTGCCACAGCAGATGGTAAGTGAATGTGTTTAATTGTAGGCAGGGACATTACTGGATATTCTTGTGTAATTGCTACAGAATAATTTATGTTATACTTTGTTAATGCTACAGAATAATTTATGTTATGTTAAGAATATTTATTTTATTATTTTACATTTACAATTTTTTTTTCCTGGGGACCCTGTGACACCCCATTGAAGAGCCGTAGGCTGTGGATCTCTTGAAAGATATAAAACAGTTCTAAGCTAATCGACCATAGTGTTCTCCTTTTTAAAAAGAATCGATAAGAGAATCGATAAAGAATTTAATCGTTAAACAGAATCGAAAATGGAATCGGAATCGTTAAAATCTTATCAATACCCATCCCTAGCGGGAGAGCTGAAGCCGTTGAATGCACTGTTACAGCAACCGTGTGATTATTGTAAGAATAAATGATGCTGCGAAGCATGAAAATGCTTTTGTTATCTTAAGTGCACGCAAACCAGTAAACAAATTAAAACAAATACGGTTGATAAACTATAATACAAAAGTTACAATTAAAATTCTCAACAACAAAAACAAAATATATAATTAATATGTAAACAGCTTAACAACCCCCAAAGTGTCTGAGTCACGTGACGTGTCAGTTCAACACCTAAACATAAGAATGGGGAGAGGGAGCAAAGTGTGCCTGCTCTCCGCTGACACAGGAGCGGCACGTCCAGCGATCTGGTTGTTTCGTTTTTGCCGAAAGCACACATAGCAAAGAAGCAGAACTCCAAGTAAAGAATCGATCTCACCAGGCTAGTATCGATCCGATACTGATGCCGACTTGGGATCGATACTATCGATATTTGGATCGATCCGCCCACCACTACTTGATGGATTGTCGCAGCATTATGGCTATCGTGGGCAGGAGCCTCGCGGAGTGATACATACTGTGCTTCAACATAATATTACTGTATTGTGTGTGTATAACCTCTTTTTAAGTTTTGTGGATATTATACATGGTTATGCTGAGGATGTGTCGGCCAGTTTCTACTGGAAATGCCTTTTGGTTAAACTGTCAGCAAGGAATTTGCATTTGCACTGTTAAATTTTTATATAACTTTAATGCACATAAAAAAACAGCTGCATGTTTATGTGAAAATACATTGATAGGGATTTTTGCACTAATAAAGTTGTGGAGTTGTAAAGTATTTTGTCTAGTGTCAATTATATCGTCAGTTATATCGTTATCGCAAATTTTCAAATGTATATCGTGATAAAATCTTTGGTCATATCGCCCTGCTCTAGACACGTGTATTGAAAAATATTGATGTATATATTAGGGCTGCCACGATTAGGCAACTAGTCACGATTACGTCAACAATCAAAATCATCAACGACTAATTTAATAATCGACGCGTCGTTTGAAGCTGTTTAAGATCCCAAAAGACGAAGGAATAAGCAGTAAATGGCCTGTATTTATATAGCGCTTTGCTAGTCCCTAAGGACCCCAAAGCGCTTTACATATCCAGTCATCCACCCATTCCTCACACTCCGTGTTTCCTGCTGTTTTTTCTCCTCGTACACGTCTCTGAAACATCCAGAGTACATTCTGTGCTAATCTCACTGAGCAGGCGTACAGGCACAGCCAAATGTCTCTAATAAATGTCTCTAATCTTTGCCCTAGAAACAAGTCTAATATTTATCTGTGTCTGTAAGCGTGTTTGCATTGACCCTCAAAAGACTGAATGCCAACTCTCATGAGCACATTTGCAATGTGTGTATGAAAATAAGTATAAATACTTATTTAATAAAAGCTCACAAAATACCACTAATAAAAGGCCGGTTAGAATAATGTATTTCTCACAAATCACTGCCTCTGTTTGTATCTCTGTCACTGAAGGACCAACGTGGATCGAGAAGTCAGCGCTCTCAGGAGGCCGACAATTTTGTTGAAGAAAGTAGTGGAAGAAAAAAATACAACCGTGACGAGTTTGGGAAAGATTTTACTGTGAAAGCTTCCCTAACAATGCATCAGGTCATCCACACCGGAGAGAGACCATTCAGCTGTGGAGACTGTGGAAAGTCTTTTACGCAGTCTGGAAACTTAAAAACACACCAACTAATCCACACTGGAGAGAGACCGTTCAGCTGTGGAGACTGTGGAAAGTCTTTTACCCACTCTGGAAACCTAAAGACACACCAACTGATTCACAGTGGAGAGAGACTGTTCAGCTGTGGAGACTGTGGAAAGTCTTTTACCAGGTCTGGACACTTAAAAGCACACCAACTAATCCACACTGGAGAGAGACCATTCAGCTGTGACAAGTGTGGAAAGTCTTTTACCCACTCTGGAAGCTTAAAAACACACCAACTAATCCACACTGGAGAGAGACCATTCAGCTGTGACAAGTGTGGAAAGTCTTTTACCCTCTCTGGAAGCTTAAAAAGACATCAACTAATCCACACTGGAGAGAGACCGTTCAGCTGTGAAGACTGTGGAAAGTATTTTACCCAGTCTCGAACATTAAAAACACACCAACTCATCCACACTGGAGAGAGACCGTTCAGCTGTGACGAGTGTGGAAAGTCTTTTACCACGTCTGGACACTTAAAAACACACCAACTAATCCACACTGGAGAGAGACCATTCAGCTGTGACGAGTGTGGAAAGTCATTTACACACATTTCAAACTTAAAAAGACATCAACTCCTCCACAGTGGAGTTAAAGCGTACACCTGTGATCAGTGTGGCAGAGCTTTTACTCACATTAACAGCTTACAGAGTCATCTAGTTACCCACTCTGGAATTAAGGCGTACAGCTGTGACGTCTGTGGAAAAACTTTCAGCCGGATAGGGAGCCGAAATACACACCTACGCATTCACACCAGACATGATGTGTACAGCTGTGATCAGTGTGGTAAACAGTTTACTACAAACACAGAGTTACGACGTCACATGTTTACCCACACTGAGGAACGACCTTATAAATGTGACCTGTGTGAGAAGACTTTTAAATCTCCACGTTGCCTGAAAGCACACCAACAGATCCACACCAGAAAGACTCTACAAGTGCAGTTACTGTGAGGTATGTATTTATATTTTTATCTTGTCAGCCCGACTGTTTGAAACAACTCTGCTCATCAAAGTGTGTTAGCATGTTAGCAATTCTACTGGCAGCTCTGAATGATTATTCAGACTCTAATCACAGGTTTTTAGGGATAGTGTTTGAGAATTGTGTTATTGTTATTGTAGCATTAAACTAGTATTACTTCAATGTTTTTACTCTTATCGTTTTTATAGCACATTAAATTGAGCTGAGTGTGATAATGTAAACAGTAAAATGTAATTGGACTTTGGCAGAGATGCTCTTTATTTCAGGTGACGTTCAGGATAAAATATTGAAGGACTGACTTACACTGTCTTTGTGTTTTTGTTTAGAAGCAGAGCGACACAGATGGATCAAGTTCTCAACCCTGTCATCGCTGTGGGAAAGACTTTTGTTGTGACCTTTGTGGAAAAACTTGAAGTCATTGAAGGACTCTGAAAATACATCAACGTAGACACACTGGAGACAAAATGAACTACTGTAAAGAATGCGGGAGAGGCTTCACCACTTCAAAGGACTTCAAACAATATGAACTCCTTCACAGTGGCGTTAAAAAGCATGTCTGCGATCAGTGTGGGTCATCCTTCATCAGTGCACGTCAGCTTGAAAAGCATAAACGAGTCCACACATGAGAGAAACCATACAAGTGCAGACACTGTGACAAAACCTTTTCACAATCATGTGATCATACTAAGCATGAACGCAGACACATGAAAGAGAACTTCATCACGTGCCCCCCGTGTGCGGCAGCCTGTTACAGCAGCTCTGCTCGTTCTGAGTTTCTTTCTTTCTTATCTTTTTCTTCTCGTAAGTTTTTATAACTAACATATTAGTAATTAGATAAAAAATTTCCCACGTGTGGGACTAATAAAGGTTATCTTATCTTATCTGTGAAAGAGTTTGAGTAATCTCAGTTCATACTCCACTCAGAAACGATTCCATGTTACAAATAAACTGTTACGTCTTGATTCCTGCTTTTACGTTAATCTTGTAAACAGTACATTTGCATAACGACTGAAACCGGCCCAATGAATGAACAATGGGCTGTAAGGTCAATTTCTTCATCATTAATATGCAAATTCTTATGAGAATTGATCAACAACCACTGGTCAATGGCCATGAGTACCATTCGCAGAGTAAAAATTTGCATAATGATTATGAAATTTACTGTTACCAATGTTCAAAAACATTTACTAAATTATTCAGCTTGTTTGTGTAATGAAATCCTGCAACAATTAAACCAAAATTTTATTTGTTAAATAAAGAAATGGTTTACTGACAAACAGTTTGAGCCGTGATGTCATTTCCCGTATATCAGAGCAACACCTGAAGTGACCAGTGTTTAAAGTCAGAGTCAAATTTTGTGTCAGCATGACCTTGTGAAAACTGCTTGGCGATGCTTCACTACGTTATCTGCTAACTGTTAGGGTTTAGAAGGACGAAACTCCCAGGGTGACCAGCAGCAGGAGCTTCCTGATGCAGAGAGTTGAGTGTGGGGGATATAAAAGAGAAGCTGAGGCATCCCAAGGGTAAAGCTGTCATAACTGAAGTTTAATGTTTGATGTGTGTTTTGGCTCTCCTGCGCGCAGTAATTAATAGCTTGAACACAGCAGAGCTTGATATAAAGACCTGGCTGTAGCTGGGGCTGGCTGTAGCTCAGGAAGTAGAGCAGGTCACCTACTGATCGGAAGGTTGGAGGTTCGATCCCAGGCTCCTCCAGTCTGCATGCCAAGTATCCTTGGGCAAGATACTAACGCCAAGTTGCTCTCCGATGCATCCATCAGAGTATAAATGTGTGTGAGTGTATTTAGAAAGCACTCAGTATAGAGGTATTGCTTGTGAGAATATGAATATGGCGTGTTGTATAGAGCACTTTTAGTACTCCGGGAGAGTAGAAAAGCGCTATATAAGAATCAGACCATTTACCATGAGTGACCAAAGTGCCTCTATTGTTGGGCAATTCTCTATTGAGTTGTGAAAGCTGCTTGATGTCTCATCAAACCGGCAGTAAAAGTCGTTGAGGGCGTTGGCCAACAGTGGAGTGGGGCTGTGTGCTTCCTGAAGTGAAAATCTGGCATTTAGTCAGCTGTGAGCAAGTCTTTCCCAGCTGACTAATGCTTAAGAACTGCATTGACCGCATTTCATGATTTTACACTTTTACCTGAATGTGGCTCCTTTTTAAAAAAAGAGAAAACATCAACTTCCTAACATCCATTATGAACCTGGCTGTCTCTCTGTACACACACACGCACGCACGCACACACACACACACACACACACACACACACACACACACACACACAACAGGAGTTATAAGGTTAATGGGCATTCAATCAGTTAGCTAGTTAGTATCCATTTCAAACAGGACAGTGGTAACAGCAGTAGCTAAGTTTTAGATTTTAAATAGGCTGTATACATTTCAATGGGAGCAACAGGACAGTCAAATATCACTGATCTAAACGTTACACGAAAAACACACCTGAATAAAAGATATTGATATATACAAATAACATAATAATAAAATAACTGACCAGCATCCTGCAGCATCTGGAGCAGCTGTGTGGTGCTGTCATGTCAATAAGTATCAAAATCTGTGGGGATGTTTCCAGCAGGGGTTATAACCTGCAGTCAGCAAGGTGTACCTAATAAAGTGGCAGTGTTTATGTCACAGTGCAGCACCATCAGAAAACGGTGGTTTACATCTCTGTTACAGGAAAGCTGAAGAGTTAAAACACAAGAGAAGAAAATCTAAACGTTACACAAAGAACATAAAAGAACTAAACTTCATAAAAACTTCACAAATGATGCTTTAAATGAAAAATAAATCCCTGTAAATAATTCAACAGGTCACATATTAGAACCACCTTAACTAAAACTCTGTAGCTGCTCACTGTGGTTTGTCCCAGCAGCTCTTAGGAAACAAACTGCTAACTTCAGTGTTAGCACACACTGTTAGTAAACTATGCAACACAGAATTCAGGTTTCAGTTGTGTTAAGTTGTGAAGTTGTGATGAAAGTTTTCTTACTGACACAGGTAGGATGGTCAGGCGTCCTCTGTTCCTGCACCGTTCATGAACTGTCACTTATAAAATGCTGCCAAACATCAACTCCACTCAATAACTAAACGTGTGCAGGTTAAAGTGATGGACGCCCAGATCTGCACTCCAAATAAAAACAGACTAAAGGTGTTTCCTTCAGAAACAAAGACAATATTTACAAAGATCTCACAGGTAAACTGTGAGCGATCACAGCAGCATCTCATCCTGACTAACAGCTTTTAGATGCAGGGAGAGCGTCGTGGTTCAGAGGTGCTTCAGCAGATGATGAAGGCCTTTCTGTTGCATTGTGTAGTGCTGTGGATGCCATGATGGTTGACTGGGTCTGGTTCTACTGAACTCACAAACACTTCTGTCATGAACTGAATCATTTCTTCAACAGATTTGATTCAGCCACGAGGCAGTCTCCAACATCGGCTGCAGACTCACCCTCCCCCACTGCTTCTGTTCCACCTCTGACACCTCAGACACTTCACACCTCCTCTATTCACCCTGCTCACTCCTCCCCACCCCCAACAACAACAGCATCCAATACACACTCAACACAAGGCTCCAGCCTGTCTCTCTCAACCGCCCAGGTTAGGAGGGAACTGAGGAGGATTAATGGCAAGAAGGCAGCGGGCCCAGATGGCATCAGCTCGAGGGTCGTCAGGTCCTGCGCGGACCAACTGTGTGGTGTGATGGAGCACCTCTTCAACCTGAGCCTGAGGCTGGGAAGAGTCCCACAGCTCTGGAAAACCTCCTGTGTTGTACCAGTGCCAAAGACTTCACGCCCCAAGGACCTCAACAGCTACAGGCCGGTGGCTCTGACATCCCACCTGATGAAGACCCTGGAGCGGCAGGTCCTGGCTCAGCTTCGGCGCCTTGTGAGCTCATCACTGGACCCACTTCAGTTTGCCTACCAGCCTGGCATTGGAGCGGATGATGCTGTCATTCACCTCCTACATCGTTCCCTCGCTCACCTGGAGACCGTTGGAAGCACTGTGAGAATCATGTTCTTTGATTTCTCCAGTGCCTTCAACACTATTCTTCCCTCGGTTCTGAAGGACAAGCTGGAGAACTCAGGAGTGGACCATCACCTCACTACCTGGATTTTGGACTACCTCACCGACCGACCACAGTATGTGAGGACTCAGGGCTGTGTGTCGGACAGAGTCGTCTGCAGTACGGGGGCCCCACAGGGAACGGTTCTGGCTCCGTTCCTCTTCACCATCTACACCGCAGACTTCTCCCACAACTCCACCCAGTGCTTCCTGCAGAAGTTCTCTGATGACTCTGCTATAGTCGGCCTCATCATTGATGGGGACGACAAGGAGTACAGAGGACTGACCCAAGGCTTTGTGGACTGGTGCCAGCTGAACTACCTCCAGATCAATGCCAGTAAAACCAAGGAGCTGGTGGTAGACTTCCGCAGGCACAAACATCCTCCACTGCAACCACTGAACATCCAAGGTATGGACATTGAGACTGTGGACAGCTACAGGTACCTTGGTGTTCATCTGAACAGCAAACTGGACTGGACTCATAACTCAGACGCCCTCTACAGGAAAGGGCAGAGCAGGCTGTACCTGCTGCGGAGACTCAGGTCGTTTGGAGTGGAGGGCCCACTCCTGAAGACCTTCTATGACTCTGTGGTGGCCTCAGCCATCTTTTATGGTGTGGTCTGCTGGGGCGGCAGCATCTCTGCTGGGGACAGGAAGAGACTGAACAGGCTGATCCGCAGAGCCAGCTCTGTTCTAGGATGCCCTCTGGACCCAGTGGAGGTGGTGAGTGACAGGAGAATGGTGGCTAAGCTGTCATCCCTGTTGGACAACATCTCCCACCCCATGCAAGAGACTCTGACAGCACTGAGCAGCTCCTTCAGTGGGAGACTGCGGCACCCACGGTGTGGGACGGAGAGATTTCGCAGGTCTTTCCTCCCCACTGCTGTCAGACTCCACAACAAAGACTTTAACTGATCAAACACACACATCCACAAATGTGCAATAACACAAATGTGCAATAATCTTTCTGGCACCGTTGTATTCTTCACTCTGTTGTATATAGCATTTGTATTCTATTTTTATCCTATTGTATATTTTATTCTATTTTATTCTACTGTATATAGTATTCTATTTTTATTTTTATTCTATTCTGTACAGTTGTGTACTGTATTTATTCTTATTTTATTTTATTCTAATTGTCCTTCATAACTTTTGCACTGTCCACTTCCTGCTGTGACAAAACAAATTTCCCACATGTGGGACTAATAAAGGTTATCTTATCTTATCTTATCTTACTTCTGAGGTATTTACACCTGAAGCCTCATTTAATGTGAGTCAGAAACAAACGGCTCACCTGTGATTAATGGATGTTTCCCTGCATTTATATTTGCACACAGTTTATTTTCTTACAGCAGGAAAACTGAACAGAATGTATGTAAGAGGTTAGAGTGAGGATGACGTACTTAATACAGAAAATCCATGTTTGTCTGTTTTGATGATGAAGGACTTCTTTAGCTCTGTAAACAGCTACACTTGAGAGGACAGAGGTGATTTCATGGATCAATAACAATGTGTTTATCAGCTTTCATCATCGCAGTGCAGACATGACGTCAGATCTATCAAAGTGAAGGCCGTCTCTCTGATGACGTCACAGAGTCGTTCTGTCCAATAAAGGATCTCAGATCAGCTGCTGCCATCTTGTGGCCACAGTTGGTTACTGTCTCTGAAAGTTGTCTCATGTTTCCTGTTGTCCTGTTAACAAAGGCTGGAGCTCATCATGCTGAGAGGGGAGCAGCATTTTTTGGCTCTTCACACATGTTCATTATATTCTGATGATCCTGGATGGAGACAAACTACAGATAAGTGTGTTCAGCCCAACTAGTTTATCTCATTACAGCAGTTTGATGTTTCCCTTTGAATCCCCCTGAAGATACTGACAGTGAAGCACGTACATAATACTCCAGCCTTTCAACTCTGAGCTTATTTAGTTCTATTAATACACTGAAATCTCATTTGTGTCATGAAGAAAGTCTTTAATCAAACAGAATTCAAAGATCAGAAACATTTCATATATGGAGTTAAACATGAATCATTGTTTCAACAACATATTTATTGTTGTCATAAACAGACAAGAAGACAACAACAAACTGCTCCTCCCATTCAACACATGTCAGTCCATATCCCAGTGTTACGGGTACGAAATTGAGGACGAGAGTAAAACAATGATGGTCCAGAAGAGGTCGGTCAAACAATTGATTTTAATGAATACACGCCGCATGGGGAGGTGTAAACTGCAAAACATCAGTTGTACATCTTCGTCCCAAAATACACTTCAGATTGCTTTTATAACATCAGGGTATTATAACGCCCCCTCTTGCGTTTACAGTCACATAATTTGCATCTTAAGAACATTATTTGCCTCCTCTACAGATAATGATCAATTCTAAGAGATAAATGCAGACACAGAAGTTCCCCTTTCTGGCATCCTCTTCCGAATATGGTGATGATCTCAGGCCTTTGAGGTCACCATGGACTGGTCCTCTCCTTCCGTCACCTGTTACCAAGTAAACTCTAGTGCAACATGTTTGCTGAATACATTCAGGCCTTTGCTCAGCTACTATTTTACTGTACCAATATACTCAGCATATAAGCTTTTAAGATGATAGATTTAACTCAACGATTTAAAGTGGTTATAACTGCACCTGTAATAAACATGTTAATATTTGATTATGATAACCCCTGTAATACAAATTATACCATAATGCCAACAGCTTCAATAAATGCTTTGATGAATGATAATTAATGCAACGATAAAGATGATGGTTATGAACAGTAGCAGTAAAATAATTTCTTTAATTCTACACCAGCAAACTAAATCATCTTCATTTACACACATCAAATAGAAACATGAATCACTTGTAATGATTAGAAACTTGATAGAATTTCAAATCTAGTTTGGGGAGTCATTCAGTGAGAAACAGTGAAATGATTTTCCATGTGAAAAGGTGGACAGCAGAAACAGAAAGAAACAGTGAGAACTAAAAGAGAAACAAAGAGCTTTGGAACAACGAGGCAGCAGGAGGACAGCTGCAGTTTAACAGCTTCAATTCACTGACAGGAAACAACATTAGAAACATCATCATCCTCAACTCATCTGCTCCACTGACACTGACACCTTCAACGGACACACCTTCACTTTACCACCAGTGCTAATGTATGGAAACATCCTGTGAGTGAAAGTGTGAGTGAAGGTGTGTATGTGCGTGTTAGTATCAGGATCAGAGAACGACAGCTTTCCTCTGTTCCAGTCCAGATTCACTCTGATCCTCTGGAGCTTCTGTACTGAGAGAGCAGATTCTGCTGATGGTGAGTGTGTGTAGTATTTCTCTTGATAGAACAATATTGTCCATAATCCAGACCGTATGTCTCCCTTCCTCTGCACAGACTCTGCTAACACACCCAGTATCCACCATTTACTGTCTCCAACTTCAGCATCCCAGCTGTGAGTCCCTGAGTTAAAGCCCTCAGAGCCCAGGACAGAGCAGTAAAAATCAAACCTCTCTGGATTATCAGGAAGCTGCTGTTCATCTCCTTCTACGACACTGGTCAGATCTTCAGACAGGATGAGGTCTGGATGAGCAGTGTTTGGGTCCAGAATAAGAGGAGTATAAGAGACCATGTCCTTCATGTTGTTCCAGATGTTGAAGGTCAGGTTGCCCAGGTGTTTGGCCTGGTCTATCAGAGCTCCTGAGGGCAGCTGTGGATCATCCAGCAGGGGGCAGCGCTGGACTCTTTCCACTGCAGCCTTGTAGTTGTGCAGGAATGAGACGTCTTCAGCTCTCAGCTCCTCCTCTGTGGCTCTGACTGTGTCTGAAAGAGCTGCTATCTCTCTGCTCAGAGACTCCATCTTCTCCTTCATCATCCCACTCTTCTGATCCTCTTCCTCCCTCAGTGCAGCCAGCCTGGCCTCCTCTTCCTCTGCTAGAAAACTGGTGAAGCTTCTTAAACTGCTCCTTAATCTGCCTCTCTGTGTGCTGGGCCTGGACCTTAATGTGTTCTGCTGTTTGACCAAACTTCACTTGAACTTCTTCACAAACCTTTAACTTCTCCTTTAAGGGCTCCAGAGTTTCCTGAAGTTCCTTCTTGTGTTGTTGTGCAGCTTCATCGATGGGTCTGAATCTGTGATTGGTGTGTTTCTCTGAGTCTCTGCAGACAAGACACACTGGCTGCTGATGGTCCAGACAGAAGAGTTTGAGTTTCTCAGAGTGCAGACTGCAGAGAGCCTCTGAAGCTCTCTGATCTCTCTCCTGTAAGAACGACTCACAAAGGCTCTTTAAAGCTCGGTTTAAAGGTGGTTCAGACTTTGAAGATCTTCTCTTACAAACTGGACACTCGTGTGTTGTTCTCTCTCTCCACCATCTCTTCAGACAGTCTTTACAGAAGCTGTGGCTACATGACAGAAGAACAGGATCTCTGAAGACCTCCTGACAGACCGGACAGCAGAGATCCTCCTCTGATCTGGAAGCCATTGAGTCTGTGAGTGAAGCTGAAAACAGCAGACAGGAAGTACAGTCAGTCCTGGCTCCCCTCCCTCCTCTACGACCTTCACTGAAACTTCCTTTGAGTCGTGTTTTTGCTCAAACTCACATTCAGTGTGTGGAGCGTCAGCAGCTTGAAGCAGCAGTGTTGGAGTTTTCCACTTTTCTCTCCTGTAGCTGGACTCACTCAGAGGAAGCTGCTAGTTTGGTCTGAACTCAGTCTGATCGTCTGTGCGTCTCTCTTTACTGAGGACGAAGAACTTCCTGTTCCCTGGTTTTGGCACGTTTGAGTGACGTGAGGGGAGGAGAAAAATGTTGCTGTTTGACTTTTAACTAAGGTGTGTTTCAATCCTGCCTGTAGCTCAAAAACTGTAAAGCAGGTTTTGTGTCTTTTCACCTCCACAGGTCACAACATGAAACCTGTTGTGAAGTTTATAAAATAAAGTGTCACTCGGTGGTGCAGCTGTTTGTCAGCTTCTATTTTAGACTTTGTTCTGGTTCTTGTTCAGGTTCCCAGCAGTGGGAGTGTAATGCAGTCACACACACACAGGTGGTGTTAAGGTGGACTCACTTTGTTACAGACAGTGGTGTTATTTCTTGTGACTAAGGGTGTGTTTGATTCCAAAGTTCAGACATTAACCTGCCAGAAGTTGTAAAAGTTACTAATAAAGAGCTTTTATCTCATTTCACATGCAGGTCAGAGCATGAAAGCTGTGATGCAGCAGTTTGAGAAAAATTGCTGCTGATATAAAATATTTTTTGTGGTTTTACAAAATATATAAAAGAGCAGAAAGAAAAGAAATAAGTGTAAAGAGTGCAGCAAAATGCATGTTTTAGTGTGAGTTGGTTCATCTGATCTGGTTGTGTAAAAGTCACTGCATGACACTGAGTGTTACTTTTGTGTTACTGACACTCATCTCTGACTCAGAGAAACGATTTCTCCCCTGTGATGTTCACACAGTGGTGAGTTACATGTGTGTGGAATTTTTACTCTTTTATAGAATTAAAGTTTTGCTTTTCTCTTACTTTCTTTTTTCTGTTATTTACTAAAAAATCTCTCAAAGAAATAATGAATTCTCCACATGTGTTTGAAGGTTGCATGCAAATATCATGTGATCTAAAAGTCAAATATCTGCTGATGGAGCAAAACAAGGCCAGATGTTCAGCAGCTGTATTGCTGCATGACATCAGCCCACAGCAGCAGAGACCGTGGAGCCAACATGTGAGAAACAAAGCAACACGCTGAACATCTGAACCACAGCAGGAAGTGCGACTCTTTGTAGACCTGTGGACAGGAAACACACAGCAGGTCCTGATCAGTAACAGGGTCCAAATACAAACATGTGTTTATCAGCATCTGTATATATGAGCACACAGAGAGCTCAGCTGGACACACACTTCAGTCCTCCATCAAACACAACACACCTACACACTGTTTCCACCAGCTGCAGCACAGTCCAGTCTTTACAGTCAGGGAGGGCTTTTAATGTGAAAGGCACCACACAGGAAGTTTCAGAGGAACAGAAGAAGAACCAAAGGATGGTCTGTGATGTTAAGGTTAGTGTGATCAGCATCAGCTGGAAATATGAAACATATCAAACATGTGAGGAAGAAGCAGCAGCAGCTCACACGTTTACCACAACCACACACAGTCCTCTGAGAGCAGCGTGGCCTCCATCTTTGAAACACACAAACTCAAACGCACAAACTCACTGATTGATTATTGACTGATTGATTTTCAGAGATAAATAATTAAAGTTTATTTATTAAGCACTTTTCACAGCGGTCACAAAGCACTTCACACAAAAGGCTCAAATAAACATGAACATTAAGTGGAAATAAAGATTCAATAAGACAGTAAAATAAACAGGTACTTTCAAAATAAATAAATAATAAATCAATAAAATGTTTGTCATTAGAAAGCCTGTAAAACAGAAACATTTGAACATCTTTTTTAAAGAATCCACAGAGTGGACTAAACGTAGTTGTGGAGGCAGACTGTTCCACAGCCTTGGTGCCACAGACTGAAAGGCTCTGTCACACTTAGTCTTTAGTCGTGTACAGGGAACAACTAACACATCATGAGTCCGTGAACGGAGACAACGAGCAGCATATATTTTGTAAGAAGTTGAGATAAATAATCTAGGACGTGATCATTTAGTGTTCTGTGTGTTAAAACAAGAATTTTGAAACAAATCCTGAAATTTATTGGGAGCCAATATAAAGCAGATTAAATAGCAGTAATGTGAGCTCGCTTGTTAGAACATGTTAGTCGTCTGGCTGCAGCATTTTGTATAACTTGGAGGTGAGAACGACATGATGTGTCCAGGCTGGTAAACAGGACATTACAATAATCTAAACACGATGACACAAATGTATGAACAGTTTTTTCCAGTTCAGCCGAGGAGACCATATGTCACAGTTAGAAATGTTCCTTAAATGAAAGAAACAGGAACGAGACAGATTTTATATGTGAGTTGAAGCCCAGAGAAGAATCAAATATTCCACCAAGATTTTGAATGTTGGACTTAAAGTTGAACAAAAAGAAGCAAGAACCAATTTTATATTTGTAGTTCATGAGGAGCTGTGATCGCGGTCTCAGTCTTGTTGGTGTTTAAGACAAAGTATTTGCTACAGAGTGAATCAGTCCCCTGATTTAAGCAGTGGACTAGGGTGGATAGCCTATTGAGCTGATGAGGCTGAATGTCAATGGCATAGAAATGATAAGAAATGTTATTAAAAGACTGAATAATGCCATCCGAGGGGGCGGTGTGGCAGCAATTTTTCACACCAGCCTATTAATCAATGAAAGACCAAGACAGACTTTTAATTCATTTGAAAGCCTGATGCTTAGCCTCGTCCACCCCAGCTGTAAAACTCAGAAACCAGTCTTACTTGTTATCATCTATCGTCCACCTGGGCCTTACACAGAGTTTCTCTCTGATTTCTCAGACTTTTTATCTGATTTAGTGCTCAGCTCTGATAAAATAATTATTGTGGGTGATTTTAACATCCATGCAGATGCTAAAAATGACAGCCTCAACATGGCATTTAATCTGTTATTAGACTCAATTGGCTTCCGAAATCCGAAGTACCTGACTCTGTGGTATAATTCTCAAACACGTAGCCTAAAGCAGATAACTTGTAAGCTGGAGAGGAAATGGCGTGTCACAAATTTAGAGGATCATCATTTAGCCTGGAGAAATAGTTTGCTGCTTTATAAGAAAGCCCTCCGCAAAGCCAGAACATCTTACTATTCGTCACTGATCGAAGAAAATAAGAACAACCCCAGGTTTCTCTTCAGCACTGTAGCCAGGCTGACAAAAAGTCAGAGCACTGTTGAGCCAACTATCCCTTTAACGTTAACTAGTAATGACTTCATGAACTTCTTCACAAATAAAATTTTTATCATTAGAGAAAAAATTACCAATAATCATCCCACAGATGTAATATTATCTACAGCTACTTTTAGTACCATTGATGTTAAGTTAGACTCTTTTTCTCCAATTGATCGTTCTGAGTTAACTTCAATAATTAATTCCTCCAAACCATCAACGTGTCTTTTAGACCCCATTCCTACAAAACTGCTCAAAGAAGTCCTGCCATTAATTAATTCTTCAATCTTAAACATGATCAACCTATCTCTAATAATCGGCTATGTACCACAGGCCTTCAAGCTGGCAGTATTTCAACCTTTACTCAAAAAGCATCGCTTAGCCCCCAAGAGATGCACACAATGTGAACGAATGTAGCACAAACGAGTGTGAACGAGCACAAAATTTCACAAAACAGAAAAAGTCTGTTTTACAGTACAACAAGAAAACAGAGGAAATGCGTTTGCTGCATCAATAACAAGAAAAAAACTGAAAATAAAAAAGTACATAATTTTTATATCTGCAATCACCAGATACTTGGTGGGTGGAAGTATCAAAGAATAACGTCTGTTTTTAAGAGTGGCAAATCGGTCAATCACTATGTTGTGATTGACTCATATGCTGAAGCATGTCTTTTTCAATAGACATGACTGCAAGTCTGTGAAGTCTTTTCTGACCCATTGTTTGACGCAGCCAAATGCATCTGAGTGTTTGCCCTTAAGTGTGTCACACACAGCTTGTTTGGAGATAAAAGCTTCTTTCAGGTCTAAAGTCTCTTTCTGCAGGAATTTGTGGAGTCCTTTGGTTACAGAAAGAATCGACTGAAACATCAGTAGTGCATAGACTGCTGAGAACTTGTAGAGTTTTGCTCTGGGACCAACAGCTATGGAGGATCCAATTGCAGATAGGCACTCCAAAATGGCAGGCAATGTCTCAAGAACTGCACTGATTGATTGCAACTGACATGCCCAGTGAGTGTTTGAAAGGTGCACAAGCTCAGTTTTTGTCAATCCACCTCTCTGGGGACATCTCAGGCCCTCCAAGGTTTGGAGGCCTATCTCCCCCCACCACTTCCCCTGCCGGTGGCAGACGCCCTCAGACATCGGTGCGTTGGTGGTTCTTTGTGTCTGGGGATGGGCGCCCAGGTACACACTGGCTCACTCCTTGGCGGCTGCTTATCCGGGCCTGGAGCCTGGGGCTCGTTCAGGCCACTTCGGAGGTGGGGTGCCCTCGGCCTCTCGGCCTGGGGCTCGGTCACTCAGGCACAGCTGGCTGCTGGCAGAGCTCACGGGCACGTCACTGCAACCCCCCCCTGGCTTCTGCTCCGCGGCTGCTGAGTGACGCCTCATCTGGGACTCTCCTCAGCTCTTTCTGGGATAGTGACGCGGCTGCCCCTCTGTTGGTCTTCCCTGGTCTCTTGTGTTCTGAGGGCCTCTGGATGTCTGGAGTTTTGATCTCCTCCACCTCCACACCCTCTAGCAGATCATTAAATGGCCTGTATTTATATAGCGCTTTTCTAGTCCCTAAGGACCCCAAAGCGCTTTACATATCCAGTCATTCACCCATTCACACACACATTCACACTCTGACCACCACCAGTAGGCAACGGGTGAAGTGTCTTGCCCAAGGACACAACGACCGAGACTGTCCGAGCCGGGGCTCGAACCTGCAACCTTCCGATTACAAGGCGAACTCCCAACTCCCAACTCATTACATGAAGGAACCTTTTAAAAAACAAGCGCGTCCATGCTCACAGGTGTACACACGGATGATTACACACACAAACTACGCCCTTTTTGGCTCCTACCTCAAAGCACACTGTGCGCTGTCGATCTTACGTGCTGCACAATAATGTTTAACATTTAATATTTACTGCCATATTCCCATATATCATTGTGATGTTGTTTATTCTATTACCCTCGTTTTCTTCTGCTTGTTTTCTTTTTTCTTTCTCAACAGGTGATCCAGGTGATCGATATATGTATTTTTTGTCTGCTTACTCTGTTGGTTTTTGTTTTTTTGCCCTTTTTCCCCGTCCCTCTTCACAGCTGTTTTCCTTTTCCTCTTTCTTTCTCCCAGTAAAGTCTGTCCCGTATTCAGCAAATGAAAAATAAAATAAACAATAAAAGGTGAATCAAATAGACCATTACGGCAAGGCTGTGATGGTCCGTTTGGTAAAGTAAATCCGTTGGGCATCTTTCTTTGCCTTTACAGAATAATTCTGATGGCAAAAGAGCCAAACGGGACAGGCAAAAAAAAAAAAAAAAAGGGAGGCTTCAGCATCCCTAAAATGGGTCTAACTTAGTGAGATTCCCATGATGCATTGAGTTTTTCCTTTCCAGTCACCTTTCTCACTCACTATGTGTTAATAGACCTCTCTGCATTGAATCATATCTGTTATTAATCTCTGTCTCTCTTCCACAGCATGTCTTTATCCTGTTTTCCTTCTCTCACCCCAACCGGTCACAGCAGATGGCCCCGCCCCTCCCTGAGCCTGGTTCTGCCGGAGGTTTCTTCCTGTTAAAAGGGAGTTTTTCCTTCCCACTGTCGCCAAAGTGCTTGCTCATAGGGGGTCATATGATTGTTGGGTTTTTCTCTGTATTTATTATTGTGCGATCTACTGTACAATATAAAGCGCCTTGAGGTGACTGCTGTTGTGATTTGGCGCTATATAAATAAAATTGAATTGAAATGAAATTTAAAATGGGTGGACAGGCTGCACTCTCCCATAGACCTGTCACAGCACTGACAGCCTAGAACAGCATCATTGAAGTCTTTGTTTCTCTCCTGGAGTAATGAATCAATCCTCAAAAACTAGTCCCTTATTTCCTGAGTGGGGCAAAACTAGCATAAGCCAGAGAATAAGCAGCAGTGAAAATATCTGCACTGACAACGTGCCAATAAACTACAGTCATACCACATGTAGGAGGACCTGCAGTCAGGGGCGGATCTAGAAGGGTGGCATGGGGTGGCAATTGCCACCCTAAAATGATCCCTTGCCACCCCAAGTGCCACCCCAGTTTTCCATATGATAATTGTTGTTGTTGTTGTTAATTAAAAGAAGATAGCATTAACAGTTTGAGCGTAGTTACAGTCAACAGTGAATATAAATGCTAAAACTGAATATATTACATAGTGTTCCCCCCCTCCACCATTAACAAATGGTTCAGCCCATAGCAGGACCGGCTTTTTTCTTGTTTTCAATAGCAAGCGATGCTTATGATTGTGCCAGAGCACATTTTGAACAACACCATGGGAATTTCGGATTTTACACAGGTGGTTGGATGTTGCACTCTGGAAATGGAAGGAAGGTGAGTGTCATTAACCCTCTGTGGTCCACGGACATGCTGCACCTCCAAATCACATGACTATTTTAAGCTGACATAGCAACAAGCTGCAGCCAGCTGAGTCTCTATTTCGGCCCACATTGAAAATTCGGACTTCAAAGTTTTTACATTTTAATTACAGGCCAGTAAATCCAGAGTTATGATAATATATATAAGCCATGTTTTTTTTCTAAGTTCTGTCGTCACGTTTGTGTGTGTGTGTGTGTGTGTTTTATGCGTTTTCTAAGGACAGCGCGAAAACAGTAAAGAAAGGGAAAAAGCCACCGCTTTCCTGTCGGTGGAAAAATGCACCATGTCGACCATTAAAAAACAAACAAAAAAAAAAGTCAACACGTGGGATTTGGTTGTTTAGGAAGAGGGGAGAGTTTTAGGAGACAGAGCGAGCGAGTTAGAGAGAGTTTTTAGATGTGGCCGATTTGTGACGTTTAGTGTGGAGTGTATACTTAGTGTGTTGTGCTGTCTTGTGTAGTTGTTCTGTTGTGTAGTCGGTGTTTTGTTTTGTGTGTACATTTGCAACGTAAACACTGTCACTAAGTAGAAAACCAGCAGAGTGATACATCTCCTGTTGTCAGGCCTGCAGGTTTATCCCTGTGCTGTTCTGTCTTTTGGTGGACAAACTTATTTTCAGTGTTGGGGAGTAACGGAATACATGTACCGCCGTTACGTATTCAGAATACAAAATATGAGTAACTGTATTCCGTTACAGTTACCGTTTAAAAAGGTGGTATTCAGAATACAGTTACTTTGGTGAAATAAATGGAATACACGGCGGTACTTCCTTGTTTCATATTGTCGCGGGTCAGGACTGTTTGGGTTTGTTTGACAGCTACGTTTTGTTGTTCCAGGCGGCAGTGTTACGGTTGCCATGGTTACAGGGTGACGCTCTCTCTCTGCCTGTTTCCTGGGTGAGAGAGCGCTTTTTTGTTGTTGTTGTTGTGCTAAGCTAAAAGGCAGAATGCTACAGGCATAGCTCTAAAGAATGTAGCCTCATGGGCAGTGTAGTCCGTGCTGCAGGGAGAATGGACTGTCATACACGTTATGTGTCTGTGAGCGAGGGAGGGAGAGAAAGGAAAAGTCCGAGCTGTCACGGAGCAAAAACGGGAGCTGGAAGCATGTAAATATAATAATAACCACTGCAGCCAAGAAGAGTGCCTGAGGAGCCAATTTGTAAGTAAGGCTATTAAGACTCAACTGTACACTGTGTTCGTGTTTTCCTCCGGAAACAATAAGTTCCGTTGGAGCAGCCTTTCAACGCCTCTCTCTGTCTCCGCAAGCAAAGTTGACCCAGACAACAAAGTAAAGCTAGTTTTCGGCTACCAGCCCGACACTAACCCGACGTATTAGCCAGAGGTCCCTTTACTACGTTTCGGACCTTCAGTAACAGTAATAAATCACAGCAATAGTACATTCACGTAGTTGTAAACAGCATGATAATATATTAAGTATTCCATAGTATTCAGAATACGTTACTCTCATTGAGTAACGTAACGGAATACGTTACAGAATACATTTTGGGGCATGTATTCAGTATTCTGTAGTGGAATACATTTTAAAAGTAACCTTCCCAACACTGCTTATTTTTCACTGGCACTCATCATTTGTGGGGCATCTTATTGTGACACCTGATTGCTCTCTCACTTTAGTTTTAGTAATATTTTTAAATGGTTGTACAAAATGAAAAAAAGGCAGGTGTATTGGCTGCATTTTTAGATAAATAGTTGTATATGTTTACAAAATGTACAATTTATATTTGCATTTGAAGTTATAAATATTTACTCAACATGTCTGCGGCTTTTTTACAGTAAAAAAATACTACTAGGATTTTAAGTTCTTTGTGTGATTTCAGATCAGTAATACTAATGCAGTATGTCAGTATAAAAAACAACTAAATTCAGTTGAGCAGAAAAGAATGACACCAAACAAGCAAGGGAAAAATAAAATGAAACAATTTGAGAGTGAAATACAAACGTAAACTCAAAAGGAGTCAAAAATGGCTGGTTGTAGTTCAGACCTCAGTGGGTTAATCCAACAAATCATGAAAAATTAGGTTTAAATTTTTGTTCATGACAGTGCAGATTTCTGACATTTTGTGTAATTTAAGCTGTAACAATGTGATTGTTTTCTGACAAAAAACATTAAAACTTAAGTTAAGTCATGCCACCCTAAGAAAATTTCTCTAGATCCGCCCCTGCCTGCAGTCACTGTGTTTAAAGTGGACATGAAACAGTACCTGTATTAGGTTTTATTTGAGATGTTCACATGATGTGATCATTACTCTTTTATGCAATATTAAGGTGTGATTTAACCACAAGTCTCTCCTTTTCCCAGCCCAACAGTTTACAACATAACAGGCCCGTGTGCAATCAACCCACCTTTGTCTACAACATGTCTCAAAGCCTCTGTTTGCTGCCCTGTAATCTTTGTGCCCCACAGCTTTTAACTGAACTCTGCTTGGATTTTGCCTTTTTGCTTTTTTTCCACCTCCTGACTTCTGTATTCCTTCCCTGAGACAAAATCAGATTCATCTAAAACTCAACACTTCAACACCGACCTGCTGGATGATTCACTAACAGCCACTCTCTTCTCTGGCCCTTCGTTACACCTTTCCAAGGTCCCCAGATCTTATGGGGAATGTAAAACATCACCACTGCTGATTAAGTGTATTTCTAATTAGTTAGTTTCTAATTAGTTGAGTTAGTTTCTTAGCACGTCACTAAAGCCCCCTCAGACTGTGTTTTCTGCCGTCTAAAGATAATTTTGATAGTGTGTGGATTTACAGAGCTGGAGACTTTCTTTTTGCCGAGGTCATTAATCATGTCAAACCGCAGACACGCAGACAGACTGAGAAGACCGCTCGTGGAAACGACCAATCTGTGGATCCACACACGATGAACACACAGAGTGGAGTCCATAAACAAATCTAACAGTTAACCTGCAACACAGGGTCACCTGCCTCCCTCAGTTGGGAACTCTCCTAAAATAGAGTACTGGAACGCACCGCGCGCTTTATGGCAACTTGGCTCCGCCCCCACACGTTAGTAATGTCACGTAGTGTCGGGTCGTGGGTTTTGTCACACCAGCCCTCATACTTTCACAAACACAGTCGCTCTGTGTGAATCAAACCACAGGTTCACAGTGTGCATTCAAACAGCGCTCAGAGTCAGTGTGTTCATGAGGAGCAGGAACAGCAGAAACAGCGTCATCCTACGGTGGTCCCTACAGACAAACCACGTACAAACTCCAAATCACAACGCAAGCACAGAAAGAGACACTCATTCAGTGTGTCTCTTTCTGAACATGTGTGCACATTAGTCTGTAAAGCAGTCTTTCAGGATTGTACTAATAAACAGATCTGAATTATTAAACAGCGTAGTGATTGTCAGAGTAATTGTAGGGTTATTTATGTCCTGCATTTGAAAATGCAAAAAAGTAGAAAGATTTATAACCATGACAATTCGACTCAAATTCATCTGAAACATAGAATTTTATTGGTAAAAACATGCTTCCTTTTATAACTTTTGACGCGAGATCAATCAACTATAGACCAGACAACAAACGACGGAGGCCCCAGAAAAATGCAATCAAATGATGAGTTTATTAACCCAGGAGAGGCAACATCAGCATATGTCTTCCTCTGATGAAAATACAATGGATGCAGGTTTTATAGCAATGAGGATCACGCCCCCACGTACGTCAGCAGTAGGGCTGCCACGATTAGTCGACTAGTCACGATTACGTCGACTATCAAAATCGTCGACGCCTAATTTAATAGTCGACGCATCGTTTAAATGCCGTAAAATCCTGAAAGGTGCAGGAATACAAGTAGGATTTAAGAGTGTAATAACGGACTGAAACAGAAGATGGCAGCACTGCGTGTACAAGGATAAACGCCAAGGACGAAGAAGAAGAAGCAGTCTCCGTTATCATGGCTACTCGGCAACGGAACTCGAAAGTCTGGGAGCATTTTGACCAAACAAAAGAAAAGAATGTCCAATGCAAAATCTGCAAAATGGAACTTGCCTTCCATGGCAGTACAACGGCGATGCACGAGCATCTAAAAAGGAAGCACGTTGTGGCATCCGACGACGAAGTGGTACAGTCGTCTCGGTAAGCTAATTGGCTAGTTGGCTGCTAACATTATCGTAAACAGCAAGCTGCTAATTATTTGTGCTGTCAGCGTTAATCTCGTTAATATGATGTTAACGCCATAACCGCATTAACGCGGCAAATCCCCGTTAGTCAGTGCCGTGCAGCCCTCGCACCGTGTTATCGAGCTAACGGGGATTTGCCGCATTAACGTCGTATCGACGAGATTAACGCTGAGAGCACTACTTATTATTGCTCATATTAATAGCTGTTAACGTTGTGTTTCAGTACTGGTAAAAAAATACGTTCGTCTTCAATGGACGACTTTGTCACCAAGCCAACAACGTGTACACCTCGGCAAGCAGATGTCCTGACTGAATCAATCTTAAACATGTTGGTGACGGACATGAGACCCCTGTCTATGGTTGATGATCAAGGTTTCAAAGAGATGATCAAGCAGTTCAACCCAGATTACCATGATAACTACCTACCAGGCCGATCCCACTTCACCAAATTGATGGAAAAGAAATATGATGCTACCTTTGAGAAGGTTGGTCTCTCTTTCTCTCCACTCTCTCACACCACAAACACAAAATAGCAATTTGTATTAGAATTTAATACATTTCATGATGAAATAATATTAAGAGCTTGCTGACTGAGCAACCAATAAATTAATCTTGGTTAAAGCATGTAATGGAAAGTTGTTTTGTTTTTGTTTTTTTGTTTGTCTTTTACTGATATGTTGAATGTTTGTTGTTTAACATACGTAACTGGATTTGATGTAACTGAAAAAAAATATACTGTAATATATTTCCCTAATGCTTACTATTGTTCCAAATCATCTCATATCTTTAGGTAAAGCAGACTCTTGGTGGTGTCAAAGGTTTCTTCACCCTGACTGTTGATGTCTGGACCAGTCGTGCAACAGAAGCCTACCTGGGTGTGTCTTGCCATTTCCTGAGTGAAGATTGGAAGATGAAGAGCTTCATCCTTGATACCATGCCCCTTGAGGAGAGGCATACTGGTGCCAATATAGTGACATGGATGGAAGAGGTGCTAACAAAGTTTGAGATCTTGCCTGCCAAAATAAAAGCAGTAGTACATGACAGTGGTTCCAATATGGTGGCAGCAATGCGACTGCTTGAAGAAAAACATGGATGGGCCTCTATCCGCTGTGCTGGACACACACTCCAGCTCATAGTCAATACTGCTCTCAAAGACACCACCATAAGCAGAGCACTAGGTGCTGCTAGGCAGCTAGTGGAGCACTTTAAGAGAAGCGAGCTGGCTAGTACAAGACTAAAAATGAAACAGGAGCAAATGAATGTGAAGAAAAATACACTGATCCAAGATGTCAGTACAAGATGGAATAGTACATTCCACATGATAGAGAGACTCCTCGAACAGCGCTGGCCTCTCACTGCCACTCTTTCAGATCCCGAGGTAACGCCAAGGGGGAAACACTATTTTGACTTGAAGCCAGACCAGTGGGCGCTACTTGAAGAACTGAAGCAAGGTTTGGCACCTTTTGAGACTGCTACTGTTTACCTTAGTGGACAGCAGTACACAACGGTTTCAGGTCTTCCACAGGTGGTCAAAGGGCTGACACGGGCTGTACACCAAAGCCAACTGGAGACGAGCTCAGGAAAATCTTTCATTGCCAGTGCAGAAAAAGGCATAAAACAGAGATGGGGGAGTATATGCACTTTCTCAGCAGACAAAGAAAACCCTGTTATTCTCGCAGCTGCCTTGGACCCCAGATACAGAAAGTTGAAGTTTTTGGCTCTCCTGAAGATGTCATCAGAGTGCAGGGGACTGTTGAAGTGCTTGCTGTCAAAGAAGCAAATGCTGGGACACATGAGCATGCAAAAGTGCAGACAGACAATGGTTCAGGTAGAACTGAAAAGACTGCTCTGGACAACCTCCTTGAGTCTGACACAGACAGTCAGGGAGACAATGAGGAAGCAGCATCTAAGGAGGACCAAGATGTCCAAGTTGTGAGAAGTGAAGTTCAGCTGTACTTTAAAGAAGCCACAGTTTCTAAAAAGGATGATCCTCTTAAATGGTGGAGCGAAAATGAGGGACGTTTCCCCACACTATCAAAGCTAGCTAAATCTTTTCTGTGCATTCCTGCAACCTCCACCCCATCGGAGCGGATCTTCTCCACAGCAGGGAACATCTGCTCTCAAAAGAGAGCAAGCCTTTCTGCAGAACATGTAGAAAAGCTAACTTTCCTGGCTATGAACAATAATCTCGTGTAGATTGCTATACTGACTATATAGTCCCAAAGTTATAGTTGTTGTATGTTAAGTATAGTTGTGAGGACTGAGCACAAAATGCTATTTTGTTATATTTTTTTGGTTTGCTTCAAACTTGAAATTTCATTAAAAGTTTAATAAACTATCATCTTGTCTTTATTTTTACTTTCACATACCTTAAACACTTAAAGCTGTAAGCTAATGATAGTTATATAAGAGCAGATGCATGCTGCTGCAATAATCTGTACGTTTTACGTCCAAAGGATGCATGATCCGATTAGTCGACTAATCGCAAGAATAATCGGTGACTAGTCGACTATCAAAATAATCGTTTGTGGCAGCCCTAGTCAGCAGAAATTAAAAATACATTGTTGACAGACAAGGGTACATCTTGTACATTTTAATGGCTATAAACAAACATATAACTTCTCTATTCTATAACACTCGCCTTTTAAGGTAATAAACTTAAAGCCTCAGGGTCCCTTAGGGCTAATTATTGACCCTCGTCATCAAACACTAAGTAGAGTACACTGCCGCTGGTCTCAGAAATGAAGCAGAAGACACTTGGGCCTCCGCTCAGGCCTGCTACTAGATTTATGTGTATTGTAAGCATGCATGCAATTAACCTGCTATATTCTCCTCTTCCCTCAACATGTATCATCTGGACACTCTCACCAGTGAACCTTACAACCCTTTAGGATGGAACATCAACTCTAAACAAGCACAGATATGCAATGTGTATAAAATGAACTAGACCAGGGAGTAGAAAGGTCAATATGATGACAAACATATTCAATGTAACATAAACCCAGTAAAGAATATTTAATGATAAAATAATACTGTAAAACATGTTATTAAATGCATTTATCATAAGGCAGATTATATGGTAGCAATAAAATTTCTGAATCCCAACACTTTATATACATGTCGTCCATAATAGATTTGTTGCAGATTCACAGTTTATAATTTGTATCAGATAACTGGATGAAATTCACAGTAAGTGCAGTTGTTTGCTTCTTTTATTTTCATTATTTTCTGCAAACCAGCGTGGCACAGTGCAGACATCTAGATGTTTACTATGAAGGCACACACAAGCCCGAGGAGAGGAAGCAAGCAAGGGGGAAAGATGGATGCGAGGAAATAAACTAGGACAAACAAAACAGAATAAATACAAATACACTCACACACAGGAACAGCCAGCTGAGTATTACTCTGATCTCTGGCATGAATAACTTTGAAACCTTTAACTGTGTTTGTTTTTGAACAGCTGTCTAAAAGGTACAGTGTCTAAAATGCAAAGCCTGATCCTCACATTGTTTGTTTTTTTATTTATATTTCATCTATATCGGTCTGAGTGGATCTACCCAGATAGCAGACACACCAAACCCAGAACTGATCAGCAAACCGGGTCTGTACCAGATTCCACCTGCACAGCAGGATCCAGAAGAGTTGAAGATGACAGATGCAGGCCACATCAGGTCTGCATCCCATTCAGATATTTAACTTATACTATTAACACTGAAACATATTTGCAGTAAGAGAGCCATTATCCATTGACGAAGGCTGATGTCACTTAAATCTACCAGTTGTTGCAGTGGGGAATCACCAAATCTCCATTCAAACTAATGAACTCAACATAATAGAAACAAAGAACAACATTACAAAATAACATTATAAAACTAAACAAAAGCAGAAATGAATAAATACAAAACCAAAACTCAAAAATGGCACAAGACCCAGTATGACCAGTATGAAGTCAAAAGACATACAAACAACACGTCACACGGAGGTAAAGTAAAATCACTGGTCTGCTTTGTGTGAGACTGACGTTTAAAGAGAAACACATGGAGAGATCCTTTAATACTACAATGATGTGTTATTGATTTATTGCTTTACTTCAAACATATAAACAAAACAAAAAAAATGACATAAAAATTCTGTTTCATTCTGCACCCATGGTGACATAAAAAAGAGTGACAGTTTTCTGTATCTGAGAACTCTGACTTTAAGGACACCTGCAAACCCATTAATCTGACTTTGTAGTTATGCCATTCTGGTCATGTGATCATGTGGTTTGTAGGAATGCTCCTCTTCCTCAGAGGATCCACCTGTGCTTCCTCTCCTCTCTCCTCCACCTGTTACAGTGAGGGAACGTCCTCCATGATGGAGGAGCTGCTGGAAAGTGCTGAGAGTTTCCTCCAGAGTGAGACCTCTGTCACAGTTCAGAGGATCTATGGCAGCAGAGACCTTCATGGACACTAAAGGTCTCAAACACACAACAACAACATCACACTGACTCCACTCTGACATCACTGATCAATAATCAAAGAACACACAGATCAAACTGATTGATCAGCCATCAGAGGAGTCGGATCAATGGAGCTGCTTCTGTTCCTGATGTCCCCTGTTTGATCCTGGACCTGAACTCTCCCTGCAGAGGAGACACAAGACAGTCAGACACACACACACACACACACAAACAAAAATATCATCTTTGACAACTGAGGAAGTTTGGGGCCTTTCTATATAGTAGGGCTGGGTATCGTGACTGATTTCTAGAATCGATTCAATTCCGATTTACATGGTCCCGAATCTATTCTATCCACGATTCGATTTAATTTGAATCAATTCGATTTGAATCTGGGAAATTTTGACAGTCAGAAATATTATAATTCAGATCAGTACATTTACATATTTTTCTATCTATTAAAAGGAAGCTGACACACGCAAGACTTTATCAAAGGTGTGAGCATCACAGCAGATGCCTTTGTGTCAAAGTAGCTGAAGATAAAACACAGAAAAACATGAAGATGATTTTCCTGGCCTGGATTTTATAAAAATATTCTGCAGTAGGAAAAACAAAAGAAAACCATTAATCAACATATGAATGTTACCTCTGAAGTTACAGTGGTTTTATTAGAGACACGGCTAAGCATTTTGCATTTTGCATAATTTTAAAAAGTTTAAATTGGTTCAGTGTAAACAGCAGAAATGAGGTTTTCTTTTCGGAAGTAAGTAAAAGGAAAAAACAGCGGCAGACAGCGCTGTAAGCAACGGTAGACTTGAGCGTAACAAGCAATCGAATAATGCAGAAAACAGATTTTTAGACGGGAAACTGTTGTTGAAGTACAGAGAGAGAGAGAGAGAGCTGTGCGTCGTGGTGGAAGCAAAACAGTAAAAGTCAGAGTTGTTGTTGTTTATATGAAGCGTAGTTTGGATCTTCTTTTGCTGCTGGTTCGGTCAAGGGAGATAAACTAACAGCTTTAAAATCAGCACATAAGGGGAACACAAAGCGCGGACCCGCCGACAGATCAGAATCAGCGAGCTGTCGGCTTTCAGCCTGACTGTGAGAAAGGAGACATCTCACTGATTCTGATCCGCGGGTCGTGCTGTATGTTTACGTCTTTGTGCAGAATCCGTGTTCCTGCTCTCATTTACTGTCTTAGCTGTTTGGTGGTTGTTGAAATTTTGTGAGATTTCACCTGAGATTTTGGCATTTCGGGCAAAATAAATTAATATTAAAAAATCAATTCAGGATTTTAATGAATCGATTTTAATCGATAAATCGATTATAAAAACCCACCTCTACTATATAGGCGCTGTGGAGAGCATCCTCACACAGAACATCACATCCTTGTATGGGAACAGCTATGTTAAGGACCAACAAGCTCCTCAGAGAGTGATCTGAACAGCAGAACGCTGCTGCAAGGCTGCTCTCCCCTCCCAACAGGACATCTACATCAGTAGGTGCTGGACTAGAGCAGCCCAGCTATTGAAGGACCTGTCACATCCCAGCAAAAAACTTTTCCCGATTGCTGCAATCAGGCAGAAGGTTCTGCACCGTGTGCGCAAAAACAGAGAAACTCAAGAGCAGCTTCTATCCTTAGGCCATCTGTATGTTAAATCAGGACCCCCCCCCCACCATACGTGACTGAGACAGGACTCATTCTTACCACTTTCTGTCTGATCTAGTATTTTTCTTTCTCTCTTATTTTCTTTTCTAAATGTACCTGTATATTGTTTACATGTTTGAAATAAATTAACAATCTAATTAACAATCAATCCTTCTGGCTTCACTACGGCACAAGAAACTTTAGCACTCATGCAATGTACATTCTGACATTCAAACGTAAATTTACAGATTGTTTTGTTTTATTTATATAATATATATAATTCACTCACTGTATATAATGTTCTCTTTGTTGTTTTTTTGCACAGTCGAGCAGCTTCTCAGGACACATTTCACTGTGTTGCACTTGTATAACTATGCACATGACAACTAAAGAATCTTGAAATATGAACATGAAGACAGAGACAGACAGATACCTTTGACTTTCAGCCGGATTATTTTGTATTGGATGATACTGCTGCTGTTGACTATACAATTATACTCTCCACTGTCTCTCTCTGTGGGCTGTTTCAGGGTCAGACTGAGGTCTCCAGTTCCCAGCAGGTCTTCATCCATCTTTGTTCGGTCCTTGTAATCGTGGTGCTGTTCTTCAGGCTGGCCAGAGCCGTTCTCATATACATGGACCTTCCTGTCTTCACTGTCCCTCCACACCACTACAGCATCTTCAGGCAGGTTTCCTGAGGTTTTGAAGGGCAGCTCCAAAGACTCCACCCCCTCAACCACCTCCACCTGACAGACTGAGAGGACAACAAACAAAAGATGAGCTGTACAGACAGCAGCAGCAAGTTTTCAGAGTTGTAGAGAAAGATGAGGGACAGAAGCAGATCAGAGCAGAAGGTAACAGGACAGAAAGTTAAAGCAACTTTTTGAGCTGTTGGAGATGCTGAACAAATGTGTGAAGAGGATTTGTTACTTTGTCTGGAGGCTAAAGGGGCCCTGTGCATCTGCATTGCCTGCATAGAGCATGAAAATGATTTACTCTAATCCTCCTGCAGAGTAGTTTCTAGAATGAATAAAATTAAGTAATTCAGAGGACGGCTCCAGTCCACCATTTCCAGTGTTTCCAATCTCTTCCCCTGGTCTTATTGAGCTGATTCCTAAACATTGCACCAGCAGCTAAACTGCTAGTCCACATTCAGAAAACTGTGGTTTTATCTGGTCCCCTCCCCAGCAAGACAAGGGTTGATATGTGTAGCTTGCTGTCTGTCTGAGTGGTGTCCAAAAACAATGTGGGCTTTCTAGATAATTGAGAAACTTTCAGGATTAAATCTGGTAGGAGAGACGGCGTCCATCCCACTTTGGATGAAGCAGCTCTTATTTGTAAAAAATGGTCAGATATACGAAAACTTCCAAAAATGTGCCCTAAAGGCTGATTCTGTTCATCTGGACGCAACATTTTCAGAGGGAGAAACGTTTCATCACTCATCCACTCTCTCTTGGCTCTTGACGGAGGCAGTCGCACTTTCTCCCTCTTCCTTATCTTTCCTGCTTGGCTTTTCATGTCTTGTATAGTCTTGCTTATTCTCTAACCCTAAGAGAGTCTCACAGACCTGTTCTCTAAAAACATAAAGAAGAATTATGGATTTGATCAACTGGT
>NW_027051844.1:0-30864 GCF_036321145.2 Pelmatolapia mariae
GGATGGTAGAGATCTATTATAATGTACAACACACGAATACAGTGTAAAGAAGCAGAAAACGTGCGATAATACTGGTATTTTGGGGGGGGGTTTTGCTTCGCGTGGTAATCTTACAGGCAGCAAAGACAAAGATATCCTTTTACTGAGGACTGCAGTGCAGACTGACAGTAGACAACAGGCTGCCCTCAAGCCGTAACAAGTACAGACAGGCAGAACTGAACAAGAGGTAACAGGCTTAGACGACTCGGCTGATGATCTGGGAGAAAATAAGTAATGGCTTTTCCTTGATACATAGTGGGGCTGAGGAGCTGCTGCAGTGACAGATGAAGGGATATGTGAGGTCGAGACTCTGTAGTGACAGCTGTTGGATGGGTACAGAATGGGAATGCTGGAGACATTAATATAGGTTTAAACCTATATTAATGTATAAACCCATAGGTATTAAGTGTGTGTGTATGCATTTTTTTAATGTACGTTGGTTTATTGTCAAAAGGAGGAACAAATGACAAAGGGAAGGCAGGACTGTATTATTACCACTTTATTTGGTACACCTTGGTAGTACCGGGTTGGCCCTCCTTTTGCCTTCATAGCTGCCTTAATACTTCATGTCATAGATTTAACAAGGTGCCGGAAACATTACTCGGAGACTTTGGTTTATATTGACATGATACTGATGATAGTGCAGGTTTGGTGAGCCCAAGCGAACTGCAGTCTCAGTTTCCTGTTCTTAGCTGACAGGAATGGCACCCAGTGTGGCCTTCTGCTGCTGTAGCCCATCTGCATCAAGGTTCTGCATTCCTTGTAATGAGTGGTTATTTGATTTACTGTTGCAGCTTCTGAAACACTTTGACCAGCCCGTCTAGAACCAACAGCAATGCCATGTTCAAAGTCACATGGTAACAGAGAGAGAGAGAGAGAGAGAGAGAAACAGTGGCGTGACTATAAGAATAATAAAATCAAGACAGAAATAAAATAAAAAAACATCACATTATAAAACTGAAACTTATCATCACACAGGACCCAGGAGCTCAATAATGAAGTCTGAGAAAGTCTGAGGAAGAGGCAGTAAAATCCTTTAATGGGAGCTGTTTGGTGTGCGGATCAATCTATTATCATATCATCAGGACTTTCTGGCCTTTATTTAATTTCATTGAGAGCAGAGATCTGTTTACGGTGTTTCTTTTTCACACCATTTTTCTTTATTTGGCTTTGTGCAGTTGAGTATTTTCACTTTGAAACAGGAATCAGTATCCCTGCACTGCTGTTCCAAGTAGACTGGTGTCTATAATATATTATATCTTAATACTAAAGTTACATCGTCAAATGGTACAGAGTGGTCTGGCATGAACTATGAGTACTATGAATAGGCTTTCACATACTACCTAACATGAGGCAAGGAACAGAAGCAGCGTAGTTGAAGACTAAACTGCTACCCTGCTAATATAATTTCTTTCTTTACCTGAAAGAACCACCGTATCACACTGTGCTCGTTCCTCAGAGAACTCGTAATAGTCGCGCGCACATTGCCACCTTTAATTAATGCACAGTAATCATCCCACTCAATATGGTTACCAATATGTAAAAGAACCAAATATGATTCTGCTGTGTAGTAAAGGCAAGGTCATGTGTGAGACTGAGCAGCAGCCGGACTCTGTCTTCTCTGTTTCTGTTCGCTTTAACACGACGGAATTCAAGTCTTTGGTTGTCCATTGACAACTAATTAATCAAAATCAAAGGGAGACAAATCCCATAAACACACACGAGCTGTGAGCGCGGGTCCATAGGTGAGAGAGAGACAAGCAGAGGGGGAGAAAAGGAGATTAAGGAAGGATTCTCCCCAGACGTCTTCTTCCCACTTTCTTCTGGTAGAAGTCATTAAGATTCATACCCCTGATCCTTTACTCTGTGCGGCTCCTCCGCTGCTCGCGCCGTGCATCTCTAGCAAGCAAAAAAAAAAAAAAAACTAGACAGAACCTGGACGCCCACGCCAGAATTAAAATGGTGATGCAGCACTTGTTTTCTGTCAACAAGAGTGAACATACTGAAAAAGAGAGAGAGAAAGAGAGAGTGAGATAGCACAAGAAGAAGAGGGAGAGAGCGAGAGAGTTCGGGGCTGACTGCTGGTTGGTATTCCTGAGGCTTAGCCAGAGAGGCTGATGGTGCAGAGTGGACATCAACAAGGAATTTCAATGTGGATACAATGGCTTGCAGTTTTCAAACCTTTTATAATAGTGTCTACAAACGACACACTGAGGTGGTTAACATTAAACAACATGAAATCGTCCCTCATTACCTCATCAGCATAAAATGTCATTTTAACACATGTTAATTGTACTTCACATTGTGTATATTCCTATTATACAGCAAGTTTTATAAGACAGCGAGGCAAATGTGTTTTTGAGTCATTGCAGCTGTTTTGTTTGGTTTTTTCAAATCTACTTTTTTGGGCACAGACGAGTCGCCCTGTAGTCAAGAAAAGGCGAGGACTTCTGCAGCTGTTATTGTTTAAATTGATTTTGATCTTCATTTTCCTGTGCTGTTAAGAAAGCGATTTGAAACCCGGCAGTGATCTGTATGAGTATTTCACCAATTTATGTACAAAAATCAGTTAGGCAGATGAACTTATGATTGGGATTTACGAGAGTTAAGATGAAAGAATCAGTGTTCGGGGCTGAGCCTCCAGCACACGGCACAGTCTCAGCCCCAACGTCGGCCAGGCAGCCATAAGCATCTGGATCCAGCCTCCCTCCTTTCTCAAGGGGGAAACCTAGCTCTCCCTAAACCCAACCAATTCACTCAATAAACAGCTGGATTATTACATAAGACACGGCGGGGGCTTAATAGCCCCAAGTTCTTTGAAAAACCTGAAAAAAAAGAGAGAAAAGATTAGGCAGACTTCTAATTTGCTCATGCAGTTTGGAGTTCAACAGTCATTGACAATCATGCGGCCATGTTCATTCATCTACCGGGGCCAAAGAGCTTCAAGGCTGTCAAGCCCCGGCTCAACAATTTTCAATTCCTTAATAATTTATTGATGGCGGGCAGTCAAATTGCATATCAATAATGTACAAGGGCTCAGTACAATGTTGATACGAAATACCCTTTCAGCTGGGCTCATTCATGCTCACAGACCTGCAGACATATGTACCGTGTTTAGTCCCACGTGGTCCGGCGCTGGCACGTTGCATGAATACAATCTGTTTCTGTGAGCTGTGTAAGTCTAGTTGATGATAGAGTATCTAAAAAAAAAAAAGGCCTCTCATGTTTTCATGTTTCAGGATAAAGCCTCAGAGGAGGAGGAGAAGAATTAAGCTTTTCATGTGGGGGCTGGGACAGAGCAGCAGATCAACTACAAAGACATAGATATGAAGAACAATGACAAAGCAATCGCTGTGTAAAGTGATACAAGCGTGATCCTGTAATAATATATATTCTTTATATTGTTGCACACTCTTTCTCTCCATACATGCAGAAAGAAAGTTTGCACGCGTGCATTTCCCCGACGCTTGTCTTGGTCTTCGATTGGGCAGCTATATTGTGGGTTTGGGCATGAGCCAATCACGCGTGTAGGACAAATTAAGTGACCAATGGCGGATTTCCATCTAGGTCAGCATCTTTTATTCAGGAGTCATGCGTACACAGTTACATGCCATCCCGCCCTGGGGGCCCTGCTGAGACCCACTCTGCCATAGAGAGATGGTCCACCATTTTGTTCTGTTTTGAAAATGATCTCCATGCATGAGATTAGCTGGGGGGCCCGCGAGCTCTTCCCTTTGTTGTGCATCCCAGTTTGGATTTTCCCGGTTGGTGTCTGTGCGAGTGTGCTGGGAGTGTGCGCGTGCAGGGCGTGCATCCGTGGCGGCGAGCTGCATCTGTGCATGAGCGTGCATATTGCCTGTGTGTCTAAGAATGTGTTTAATGGGGGCTTTTGCTCTGAGCAGAGGAAAATGCAATCCTGATGGAGACATCCGATGCCCCACTCAGTGGTCTGCTGCCGAGCTCAAAGCACATCTCCGGCTTTGGTCTTTGTAAATGGTAAATGGTAAATGGCCTGTATTTATATGGCGCTTTTCTAGTCCCTAAGGACCCCAAAGCGCTTTACATATCCAGTCATTCACCCATTCACACACGCATTCACACACTGGTGATGGCAAGCTACGTTGTAGCCACAGCCACCCTGGGGCGCACTGACAGAGGCGATTGTAGCAATGCACACTTTTTCATTCATACCTCTACATGTACAGCAGGTATCTATGCCTCTTTGCACGAGGAAGGGTCATGGACTAAACATTTATGAAGGTCATTTCTTAAACTGTGCCTGACACTGCACTGCTGTTCCCAGCATCTACGCTTTTGTAGGAGGCTTGTACCTTGGATGCATCGGCTGGTGTGTTGTTTTACATAGCTTAAAAAAAACAAAACAACACCTTTAACGTATGAAAAATAATGTATACAAGTGGCTACAAAAGTATGTTAAGTTGGTTTTAAAGCTGATGTTGCCACTGCACCAAAATGTAAAAAGCTGTCTCTCGCAGCCGTTGGTTTCCCTCCACAGACTTAAAGCAGCAACAAAGCAACTAGACAGAGAGACGGAGAGTGAGAGATAGAGAGGGAGAGAGACTGGGGTATGTGGTTGCTATAGTAACCATCTGGTGGGTCTGAACTGTCTCTCCCTGGCATTCATTTCATCATATCGAGCCCCTGTCTCTCTCTCCGCTCTCTCTCTCTCTGTACGTCTACTCTCACTTTTGTTTATCCTTCTCTTTTTTCCCCTCCATCTCTCTTATCTCCTGATTCCCATCTCGTGCCGCTCTCCCACTCTTTCCAAGCCGCCTGGCTTCCTCCTCCTCCCCTTTTCTCCTCCGGTTCTCCTCACTTTTGTTGCAAAGCAGTCGGAGATGGAGAATGTTTAATGTTAAATGCGCAGTGGTCATTCCATCTCTGTCTTTTTGGCTGTCCGTCCATTTTTTAATCACCCTGCCCTGACAGACCCATCTGTTAATCCTGGACCTTTTCAAAAAAAAAAAAAAAAAAAGAGGGGAAAAAAAAGAACTCAATTCGTACAGCCAGAATTTTTGGGCGGGATTCAGGTTTTGGGAGATGAGCAGAAGCTGGACTGATATCTAAGCGCAAACTTGAACGATTGACGTCATCTGTAATCACGATTTAGATGCAACCAAAGCGGGTTTTTACCATCATATCATTGAGGAGAGTTGCTTTTTTGGATAGATCTCTCTTTAAAAGTGTGACGTGTAACTCCACTCGGGAGCAAACAGAATATTCTGGAGTGGTCTAAAGGGATATTTATTTTATTTTTCCAACCAGAGCTGCCTGCATTTCCCCCCTTTTCCTTCTTATCAGCAGTTGTCCTTGTGATTTCCCAGCAGAGTCTCAATCAGCAAGAGAATACCTGATCCCAATGCCAAATAAGGTTGCCCGCCACGTAGATACACACTGATATTTTTGCGTACACACACACACAACAAAATAAAAAGAAACATCAACACATGCAAGTATAACCGCACACACGCAGTGGAACCAAATGCAAATGTCGCCTCAGCCATTTGCATGCGCACACATTATATTGCTGAGCCATATAACGCCCACTGATTCACGCCAAAACCAAGAGAGCGGGTGATTTTCCCAGGGAGTGGTTCAGCATGTCAGGTCACACTGGGTATTTCCCTGGCAGAAACAAAGGTCAGATTCAGGGGTGCAGTGGAGAGCAACATAGTTTGGGATTTCCGAGGGGGACAGCCGTGTGAGAAACTGCCCGAGTGTGTGTGTGTGTGCCGCAGCTAGCAGGGTGTGGTTTCTTTTTTCCTCCACTTTCTGCCAGCGACCTGTGAATGCTCTCTCCCATTCTCTCTGGCTTGTCTCCTCCTGTCCTTCACAGTGCTCCTCTTCATCCTCTTTCTGCCTCGTCTTCTTCACCTGTCGGAGCTTATGTAACCTAACAGCTACGCAGAGTTTGACTTTCATCTGCCCGCCCCCACCCCGTCACAGCACTGGTGATTACTTTCTCATGAGTGCTCATCACAAAACTCAACTGCCACAATATTATCCAAGAAGCAACTAAGCATATTGAACTATTAATGGCAATAGTAAAGAATCCATTGATTGGTACGTGTCATTTTTTGAGCATCTTTTAACAGTGATGGCCACACAGGAAAAGTCTGGGCAACATCTCCTGCACCTCTCTGCATCAGGAGCTCTAGTTCTGCTGAACTACAACATAAGAGAGAGAGAGAGAGTCCTGAAGTGAAATCCATTGTGAAAGAAGGTGGTTGAAATGCAATTTCCAGAGGTAAAAAGATTTAAAAACCTTATTTTGCGAGCAAAGCCAGCAAACTTTATCAGGCTTGACCGGCTGATTCTATAAAGGCCGTTTTTATATCACAGTGGCCATTGACATTAAAGTTAATTTATATAATATTTTATAGTAACTGCCCAAATAACTGCACAGAGACATTTCAGCCCCGGCTAAAGATATATCCCCAGAGTGAGTCAAAACTGCATGTTTATCTGTGAGCATGTATTAGCTGTGTAAGCTAGCAGTGATAAACTGTATAATATAAAATGGCTAAATGACTTCTATTGCAACGCACAATTAGGCCCCTAGAGTTGTAAGCTGTGCTATTTATCCAGTGTTTTGCTGGACCTATGCTTTAAAATATTTCAGAATGACAAGTGAGTAAGTTTATTATAGTCAACTAATGGTGAGAAAAGCTGAAATAAACGGTGAAAGACAGACATTTTTACAGAAATTGTCTTCTTTTTTTTATACTGTGAAAACAAAAATCTTGTAGATTGCGGAAAAACAGGAATATAAGAATCTGTTTCTTGATTACTTTGGTGTGGTATGAATGCCAACTGGAGAGGAGGGTCTTGATCAATACAAAAAGCTGTAAAGCATGTCAAACACACAAACTTCAAAAACTTCAAAAGCTTGCCCACCTTTCAGCGGCCAGGCTTTGTTTCCGGCCCTCGGGCCTGATGTTTGACACCCCTGTTCTATGGGATGACTTCATGTTTACACGACTCTGAGTAAGCTACCTGCACAGTTTGTGCTGTTTGTATTGTGGTACCTGTATTGAGCTTTTTTTTTCTCTTTTTTTTTTAAAAAATATCCTAAATAATACCACTAAATAATAATTTCTCACTATAAATACAAAATAAAAACTAATATAAAAATGCTAAACTGTGACAGCTACGTCTCACCACTCTGCAGCATCTTTGGTAATGCCTCGGGGCAGTTACCTTTCACTCTGATCATGTATCTGGTTTTAGTCCAACACATATGCAACCTCACTTTCTATTTCTAACCTTGCACCATACATAATGAAGTTTATCCATAACACATAATTTTAATTTTTTTTTCAACTAAAGCCCTTAAAGTTTAGAAACCTTTTTCAATACTGACGTCTGCTGATCCTACAGCAGTTACTTACAGTTCAGTCTATTGTCAGCTTTAGTAGCTGGCTGCTCAAAGCATCCCTGTACATTAGTAATAATTAGTGTGTTCTTTTACAAAGAGAGCAGCTCACCTTATCAGTAGTCCTAAAAGTTGTCAAAAATCATTTTTTCCAAGTCAAAGCTCCAAAAAAAATCACCTAAAGGGAATTTCTGTCTCCAGCTGGAATTGACCTTCAACTCAACAAGTAAATGGCATAACCACAACACTGTGGAGCCAGTACAGAGCTAAATAGGAGATGGGAACCAGTGATCTGTTCTTCGACCACTCTTCTTGCATATATTCTCTTGGTCATTGTTTATATGGTGCAACAAAAAAAAAGAAGCTATTTTTATGCACACAGATCTGTTATTTATTGCTCTGCACCCACATGAATGTGGAATCTCCCAGAACTTCCTCTCAGCTTTGACACTGTTCACAAAGCTTTGCATGACTTGCAAAACTTGTCTTTAATGCTGATGAAAGAACTCGGTCAACAATTTAGTCCAAATGAAGGGAAAAACTCTCTTTTCAGAAATACTTCATAGATTCAGCTCATCTTTAAGCTTCACAACTTGTGGGAAACAAGAAGATAAAACTAGGCTTTCTTCTAATGCTGAAAGAGAGACATTTGTTGCAGCTGTAACGGTTTTGTTTGCTTGACTGTGTTCTGTAAATGCTTTTCTGGGATACTGTATATCTCTAATATATAGGCTATGTTCCTTGTATACCTGGATTGGCTGGTTCCCTTTTAACCTCCTGCACATGGATTGTATTCATTTTGAACCTATTCTTTGGTTAAATCCCCCTTAACTTCACCAAGGCTGAAATTTTCCCTCCACATGCAAAGCTGGATAGGGGTAAGACTACACACCTTTGGAGCAGGAGTCGCAAGTTCGATTGAGTGGGAACAGTTTGTGAGCCAGGACCAGGATACTGGCTACACAAAACATTTCACCGAATGTTGTACTCTGTATGATTGTGTATGTGACGAATAAAGCTTGCTTGTTTCTTAGAAAGAAATACCTTGATCCAGGAGGATATTGGGACACAAAATGCCCAATTTTATCCAACGTTGTAATCATAGAAATTCCTGCATGGAGATTCAGACCTGGTTAATTAAATTAAGATCAAGTTGAGCCAAGCTGACCCTACGTCTTGTTACATTTCTATGAAATCAATCAAGGTTGCTAATAAAAAAGAAAATTAATACTTACCCAATTCAGGGTTGCGGGACGGACTGCAGCCTATCCCAGCTGTTTGTTGTGGATTCAAACCTAGGACCATGCTACTGTGAGGCAACACAGTTCACCACTGTGCCACCCCAAACCATACCATCTAAACCTAACTGGCAAATGTAAAAATTATCCACTTATCTACGAATGGCACTTTTTTTTTTATCTCCTTCGTGCAATCATAGGTCACTCAGACTCTAAAGGTTTGGTTGTGTGGGAACAGTTTGTGAGTTTTACTTGAGACTGAGGAGACCCAAACTTCGTCCAACTAATCGAATCGAGCATTCGCTGCACGATTTTGTATAAAAGGATCCACTGCACAGGCAATCGTAAACCGCTACTCCCCAAATGTAACATCCTCTGATCCTGTGTGAGGGGATAGACTCTTACTGCAGTAGGCACCGCTGTCATGCTTTACTGCCATCTTGGAGGAAGGGACTATTTTGGCAGGATAATGTGGTCACGCCACAGAGTGAATAGGGGGTCTTGAGAGAAGAGGGCAGAGATAAGAGAATGGAGAGCATTCCATTAAAGCTCGCAATTGTATCAAGCTGAGGCTCAGGGAAGACTATTCTGCACCGAATACCCACCGCAACACCCATCAAGTGCAAGGTGCATCTGTTACCATGGTACCCGGCGCAGGCAGCCCCTTTCATGTCTGTCAAGATGGGGAGGGAGAGAGAGACTAGCAATATGTTAGTCTCGCCTGCAGTTGGAGCTGAAATGGACATGCGAGTGCCTGTTTGCTTGTATGTATGCGTTTGTAGCATAGATCCAGGCGGCCCGGGTTTTAAGATGCCGTACGCTGACAGAGGCTCGTCACACAACATGAATCATTTAGCCGCCACAGCAGAGCTGGAAATGTCACGTCTCATCAGCGTTGCTCACGCCTTGGTGCTCCTGCACCATTCACATCTCCGGCAGCGGAGTTGAGGGACGACTTGATTAAAGAGAGAAGCTGAGATTTTAAATGCAAACAGACATTTATTGCATTGGGAAGCAGTGGTGTACATTTTCCCCACAAATTAATTTGCAGTACTGTAGCACTTCATGAGATCAGAGTCTGTTGTGCAGTTGTCCAAGCAGTGTGTCAACTTTCCTTTTCGACAAATCGCTACAAAGTTTAGATTCCAGGCTCTTTGATGGGATTACTCGCTCATCATGCCGTCTCCTTCCATATCTGCTCTTTCCAAGGAGTAGGATGCTACTTTCTCACAGTGGAAATGCTGACTTGCCAGATAGGCAATCCAATAACAACAGGAGAAACTGTACAAGGAACATATCCAAAATTTTAAGCCAAGCTATCTGCTAATGTCTTTATCTCTCTTATACAAAACTATATTTTTTGTTTTTGCTACAGATTTAAAACAGTTTTAACAAAAAAAGCAACATCAAGTACATCATTCCTTATTGTAAACCACAATCAACACTAACAGTAAATAGTACTTTGTCATAATCTTTATTACAAGATATTAGGCCACTGTACAAATCAGTGTGAATCGTACAGTACAACGCAGAGTTAAGACTGTTTCTCGAGGTTTGTCATTCAAAGCTGTATACGAGGTGCTTCAAGAATACACAAGATTTTCAGAATTTTCTGCCATGCATGCATGATTTTATATTTGCCATGCATGAGTCGGTATTTCAGTGTTTTAAGAAAGAGCCCTAAAAAATGGCAACCCAACAAAACAATTGAACTCAACGAGTAAATGTATAAAGCACGAAAAAGAACAAGTTGTCCGGTACAGTATATCCCTCATGAGATTTGGCACACACAATAATGCACAATGCAATATAAATAGTCTTTTTTTTGTTATCAATAAGGTGTGTACAGTCAAGTTACAGTATCAACCAATCCAGGTGAAAGCCTGGGAAGCTTACAAACAGGTGGGAGGTACACGGTATATAAATGACTCGTTAGCTGCAAAGTATGGTAACAAAAAACACTCAGGCAACATCAAGAATTGTTAAGTGAAAAAAATATCACTCTCGTTTGCTCACAGTTTTCTCAACATACAAAAAAAACACTCCCTCAGGCCTTAAGTCACTGCAAAAGACATGTTCCCAAGGATCAATAATAAATAAAGTCTTCAACACGAAACAAACCAGTTTACCAATTCCCACTTTGTGCAAGAAAATATGGGCTACCCTTTCCATATTTACAAACTGCTATTCATTTGCCCTCGCTCAAAATGAGGAGCAGAACAAATGGTACCACAGGTTTGATTGATAAGATATAGGAGAATTGTGTGCTTTAGGTTTTATATTAGATTTATTTTTGTATCCTGTCCCTGATTTCTGCATTTCGACAGCATTGCCTCCTGGCCTTTACCCCCCCACCACTGCACCCCTTGCCCTCCCCCTTCCCCATTGCCTTCTCCTGCGTTTGTATTTATGGCAAAACCCTGTAGTTGAGGGTGTGTGTGCGTGTGTGTTAGTGTAAGTGTGTGTTGGGAGTGAGGGGGGAGGGTCCACCTGGGGGTCTCCTTTGCTGCCATCTCCCACCCCTGCCAGCATGTGTCATCCAGACAGTCATGACTGACTGGGAGAGGAGGGTGTGGAAGTGCTGCTTGCTGCCACATGAGAGAAAGTGCTTATATACAGTGTCTTTGGATTAAAACTGGTAAATATCGCCATAGAAAATTTAAAGAGTGTCTTTTGAGGGGGGTGGTGTGCCGACCACTCTAAGGCCTCTGCCGGAGTCTTCTCTGTTCCATTTTTCTGCGCTTCGTCGTCGCCATTCTCATCCTCAATCACAACTGTGGATGACAGGGGAGAGAGTTAATGAGGGGAGGGGAAGGGGGGGGACTCATCTTGGTGTGGCGTCTTGAAAATTCAACATCGACACAAGGGTGTCAAAGCCCTGAATCGTTAGTGCTGCAACTGTATGAGCATAAGTGATTTGTGCATGCATGAGAGCGTAAGCCCATGCAAAAAGAGAGCGATAACCACGAATGTGCATCGGTGCCTCTGATGCATATTTGGGAATGTGCAGGTGTGACTGTGTACGAGTGTCGGCTGTGCACCTACAGGTGCAAGTCTTATGTGTCTTTGTGTTTGCCCATATCTCTGTGCACTACTGTATATACAACTATGTCTGTCTAAATGTCTGTGCCACCAAAACTGAGCCTCAGTTTTCAAGGACTATCTACCTTGGTAGATATGCAGGAATGCAGGACAAACAAAAGCACATACATGGCCAGCCTGACTTGATCATGCAAACACAAAAATCTCCATCACATTGCATATAAAACTCGTTCAGCCATTCATCTGGGAGGGGACACTCAGCACAACTCTGTTGAGCAAGATTCAGGAGGCATTTAGCGGCACGCACTGCGCATCCAACTTGTGTAGCAATGCGAACAGAATAATTAAAAAAAAAAAATCCCACACAATACACACGCATGCAAACAGCAGACTGGCTCGCTGACCATACACTCTACTGAACATCACGTCAAGGCAAAAGTGTTGCCGATCTGGTGTCACGGGCAAACATCCTTAAATATGGTGCACTAACAGCCGATGTGCGCATTCACCACATCACCATACAGGCGAAAACGCCTTAATTATATAATTACCCCGTTTGCTCCTGCCTATTTGCCCGAGTTTCGGCGGACGTTTGTTCTGTGAGCCGCTGAAGAAGTTGTTGGTGTCTTGAAGACGACAGGTGAAGGAAAGGTGTCCCTCGTCGCCCTCATTTCCATAATGACTCATATTTTCTTCGTTGAAAGGCAACACTTCCGACATCTCCAAATGCGTCTTTATCACCAAGGCGCACAAACTGAAATGTATAGCTCGTCGCCAAGCTTGAACCGGCTCCTTCGTAACAAACAAAAGGGGAAAATAAACAATGAAATCTGCTGGCACGACCTAGCCCTTTCTGCGTACCCAGAAGACACGTGTCTGTCTCCGTAGGTGCGCGACAGAAATATCAGTAACTCAAAATGTCCTCAGTTTCCCTGCTCGTGGAGGTTCGGCAACATTATTCAAAGAAAAAATAAAATGGGGGGAGAAAAAAATCCACAGGCTTTCTCTCTGTGCGTATTGCTTTGGAAATGGAGGCGCGCGTATAACCGAGCCGTGAAGCGCCCGCTGGTTTTGAGCGGCTGAACCCGTCGCACGGAAAATCTGAGGAAGAAATGCAAATTGAGGAGCGATGCAAAACACGGATCCCGGGGAGACCTGGGGAGGGAGCTGTTCGGGGGTTTTCTGGTGCAGCCCAGAGAAGACAAGTCCAGTTGGAGTGGTGGTGTAGTACTACCAATGCTCCTCTCTCCTCGAATGTGGATGCAATAAAAACAAATGGCGATTTGAAATTCGAAGGTGGCACATAAATGGGAATCGATTCATATCTTTATGTGTGGAGGGGGGGAAGCAATTCCGATTGCGCCACCAGTTGACGAGCACGCAATATTAAAACCTCGAGCCTCTTTTATTAATTTTCTGATTTTGTTTTATTAGGGTTCGTGGGGTTTAAGAGACCGTCAAACCTCACCAGATGATGGCAGTCTTTTCACAGGCTGGGATGTGACTTTTGGCCCCGTGGCGCACTTTAAGTTCCCAGCTGAGGCCCTGGTGCTGTTTTCACGTTATCGCCCACAGTATCTCGGGAAACTGCACATCAGCATTTTGGAGTGAAAAGAATGAGGGTTAGCATAACAAAGCAGTGACTGTGTTTATTTAAAAAATAATCCATGTTACAGAAACGATGGCTAAATATCAAGTAGACCCCCCAGAAAGAAAACAGTATGTATGAATTTTTTCTTCATAACATAATTATTCCGAATACATATGCTGTAATAGTATAATAGGATCCACACTGAGAACATTTCGCCTCATGTTAGCACAGAAAAGTCTAACGCAGCCTGAAAAGGTGTTTGGTTAAACTGATTCTTCTGGAACTTTTTTACCACCCACTGCTGTCTACTGTTTGCATTAATCTCACTTCTATAGGTGTGACAGTACAATGGACTGTCTTACAAAACAGATAGGGCATGGAGGAACGGACAGGTATTCAGTCTTGAGATAGACTATCCTTTCTCAGAGGAACTTCCCTAAATATCATTACACAGACAATGAAATGAAAAATGATATGGGAGCCTGCAGCAGAGCTAACTTTTATGTGCCGTCATGACACACCTCCTCCCTTCGGAGCTGAGGTGGCAATGATTTTATCAGAGGATCCTTCTTTCATATGAGAACATCTCAAAGAACAATATTTTTCACAAAATGTGGTTACATTGCCATCAAGACTGGTTTTTGGTCTTAAAGCTCCCAAGCAATGAAGACAAGTAACCCGATAAAATAGTAGCAGTAAACCCTTGAGAGTGTTGGATTGTGAAAGAGTGCATTTTTTTCTTGCAAATTCTTTTTTTTTTTTTGTCTGCTAAATCAAGTATTTGTCATGTTTTCTTTCCTAAAGCTTCAGTGCAGCTGCTGAATAAGCTGGTTTGATGCTCACATTATACTGAACTTGACTCAAGTATGTCTTCATGGAATTAGAGCTTTATGACTAGTTAAATTAGATTTTCAAAAACAAAATAAAAAAAGAATAAACACTGCAGTAGTTAAAACTCAGATGAACTTCTCTTTCAGGCCTGTGTGGGTGTGGTTTGTTCAAATAATAGACTCCATATATTGTCATCAGATACTGACTCAAATGCTGCCTCAAATTCTTCATTGTTTTTGCTATCTTGCATTTATCAGAGTCACAGTGAGACATAGACAGGAAGGCAGGGGGAAAGATTGAGGGAGATGCCACGCAGCAAGGTGTGGAACCAAAGGGTGCTACACGTGGCTCTGAAGTGCGAGTTGTGGGGAAGACTTCAAAGTACAAACAGGCAAGTGGCTAGCCTGCTTTTAAACAGAAAATGAAATAACAACTTGTTGCAATCAAGGTACGCAGAAGAGCATTTCTGAATGCGCAACATATTACAGCGTAGCTGTATCAATGATTCAGGCTACTGATAGTGGTGTAATGGTGTGGGGGATATTTTCTTCACACAGTTTAAGCCGCTTTGTACCAGCTGAGCATGGTTGAACACCACGGCCTACCTGATTATTGTTGCAGACCATGTCCATCCTTTTATGATCACAATGTACTCATCTTCTGATAACTTGTTCTAGCAGAATAACTGGACATGTCACAAAACTCAGATGATCTCGCTGTGGTTTCTTGAACATGATAATGAGTTCAGCGTGGTCACAGTCACCAGAACTCAGTCCAGTAGAGCACCTTTAAGATGTGCCACGAAAAAATGGGGTCCAAGCCAGTTTTAGCATTTAATGAATTACTAGTTGAGTGTATACCACAGGAGAGACTGATTAAAAATAAGTGTTTGGGCTTTTTTTAGAAAGTACATGATCAGATTTTTCTATTTATCTTTTTTGTACAAAAGTCAAACTATGACCAAAACTGATTTTCGTCATTCAGCATTCAGACCTGACACAACTCCACACCAGCCCCAGAGTGTTTTATTAGAATCAAAAAAGTTTCACAAATCTGTGAGCTCTACTAAAATTACATTTACAGTAACTGTAAACGGTGCGCATTCTAGTGAATCCTATAATCATAATAATTACTTCAGAATATCCAGCGTTTAACTATATTCAGAAGGTGATCTGAATTATCACGGCAATGTTTTTCTCAACAGCCACTGCAGCTTCCAACAGAACTACTTCCTATCCATGCTAACTTAAACGTGTTTATGGGAATGTTTCCTTTCAGGCCCAAATGGCTGCTTTCATTATCTCCACGGTTTGAAGCAACGCATGTACGACCCGTAGATGGTTTGATCTATCCACCGGCGGAATCTGGACACGGCCGTGTAGACTCCAGGAAACTTAGCATCACCACAACCATTGCCCCAGGATACAACTCCATAGATCCGTCTGTCACACACCAGCGGCCCACCGGAGTCTCCCTGTAATAAATAACAATAAAACCCTTCTATTAGTTCCCATTTCACAATGTGACTCCTGGAAAAGTTTTTTGTTACCATAGTATTGATGTAAAGCTGCTTTAATTTCCCTGATGTTACATGATACACAAAATAATACAAAGTGTCTGAACATGGGCGCCTCATAGGAGACTGTTTCAAAAAGCATTTACCGCCCAGGTGGGTCAGATATCCCAGGTATCGAAGGTTACTTGCTTTTGGTCTAATTTAGCTCAAAGAACAACATCAACTGATTCCCAAAATGCATAAATGTGTTTTTTAAAAAACTTTGTTATAAAAACCCCCCAACAAAAACCTGAAATCATGTAAAATGTGGCTATTACTGTAAAAGGACATGAAATGATACAGATATAACAGCTAATTTGCACCATGGTGCAGAAGGTGGAGGAACACCAAAGTAATTGCTTCTTCGACATCTTTAAGAGTTCTAAACAAATGTCTGTCCTCCTCCAGAAAATCTTATGTACGCAAACGTGCGTTTCAACTTCTTATCTGGTGCGCGTCTTTTATTTTGACAGCGAATGCGCACCTGCAGACCACTTATGTGCACCCCTGCTAATAATCCACATGATGTTATGCAGTTGTAGTTCCTGTAAAAGACAGTACAGGAACATTTACATGTTCCAATATTTAAATGTGGAGCATTGTGCAATAGTCTTGAGCCACCCATTGCATTTTCATGTTTTTCTTTCAAAAAATTTTTTCAAGTTTTTGTTTGGGCATTGGCTGCTTTTTCACTCATTTGGCATGTGTCATTGGTTTTGGTCCCTGGGTTTTCAGTTTTTGTGAGCTCATATTTCCTTTGGATTGTGAGAATGTTTTATGTTAAGGTTTCATGTCTCCTTGGTGACTTCTTCGTTTTTTATAATTACCTTTCCTGCACCCTGTTTGGATTTTGCTTCTTTATTGGAAGAAGTCCTGCATTTAGGCTACCCTCTGGGCTTAGTTTCTGTATTCCTTGTTTAGCCAGTATTCAGTTTCCAGGCTATTCAGTTGTTGTGTTATTTTCAAGTTGTGTTTAGCTCATGTTTTGTATAGACTCTTTATTATGTACTTTGTTATTCGGGTCTGATCTATTCTTTTTTCCACTGATTGTCGAGCCTTCAGTTCTTGTTAGTTTCAGTTTCTGCTGACGTTCCGATTTGCTTTGAGTTAGTTTCTCTTTGTGTTTTTTTGTGTTCCAGTCTCATCTACTTTTGACCTTCATCTTTCTGTGCTCCCCTGTGTTAAGTTAACCATTGTTTCCCATTCAGATATGTCTTCCTGTTTTATTTTGGTAACTGTTCTTCTCTTTGTCTGGCGTTGTGTTTACTTCCCGCACCTCGTTATTCCTTTAGCTTCCAGCTGTGCGTCCTACTTGTTGTGTATCTGCTTATTGTCCTGTGTGTGTATATATTGTCTCTACCTCATTTCCTTGCCCCCCCTCATCCCTGTGAGTGTGTTAATGCCAGATCTATATTTTACAGAGAATCTTTTATTACTGAATGATTCAGTTCATGTTTGTGCCACAGTTTCATGAGAAAATGTTTTTTCCATGAATCATTCAAGATTTAAAAGGGCACCTAAGTCAAGATGTGAATAAGGGTTGTTTCTAACAGACAACTTAGCAAACAACCAATTTATCTTTAGCCAGATAAATTGGTTTCATCTGGCTAAAATGTAAACTTTTTGCAAGCGCTTAATCAGAAAAGGTTTCAGTGGAAGGGTGGCTGTCAAAAAGCCATTTTTAAGGTAAGGGAAGAGGGAGAAAAGACAGGAATGCCAGATTATACAAGAACTGGACTGAAAATCAGTGGTGACAGGCCTTATGGGCGATGAATCCAAATTTTGTCGACAGCTATCTTGGTGTCAACATGGTGGAAGCATTGCAGCCGGTGATCTTGTCAAAAGTGATGGAATTATAAACACAGAAGTATCATGGGATACCATGTAGACAGCATCTGAATGGCAACAACTGTGTTTTTCAGGGTGACAATGATCTCAAACAGCAAAACCATATCTGGATAGAAAAACTCACACCAGAACACCGTCAGTCATTGCATCGGCCTCCCCAGAGCCTGGACCTCAACATTACTGAAGCAGTACCATATCTCATGTATAATGCACTGCATGTGTGAAATACTCACATGTGGCTTTTAGGATGTAGTGGTGAAGACAAATTCCAACTGGCCAACAAGGTATGGATTTAAACTTGACTGAGTACAGCTGGTCTGCTTTTCCTTTAGAAAAGTTCTGGCTGTTTTTTGTTTTAATACTAAACTTTAAATCATAATGTCTTCATTCATTATTATTGCTTGAAAAAAAAAACCCCAACACACAAAGACTTTATCAAACACACAGGTTTTACATAGAGTTTATTTTAAACTAGTCATTCTCTACTTTGCCGAAGGTGAGACATAGCTTACTCACATATCAAACGCTGAATTTCATGTAAATTATTGTTTCACACCAACGGCCGGGCTGAAACTCTTTCACGATGCAAATAACCAAATCATAGGTTATTTTTGCTGCTATGTAAGCGAAAACTCCGGTCAAGGTTTTCAGTTGTGTTGCTACTTTAAGGGTTGCTTTTCTATCTCTTATGCAATTATTACAACTGCAGTAATGTTTCAGGACAAACATGCATGTCTCCTTAATAAAAGCTTGTAGCTCGAACCAACACTGACATGATCAACTGTATCCTTACACTGTTGGGGGAAAGAGGTTTGCAGAACTGTGTTATTGTTTTGCTCTTAAGTGAGATGATGAAAGTAGGCTCAGCTTGTGCTGTGTGATAACCATGGATGGTACCTCTGAGAGTCTATTACCTCAAAATGAGTTTCTTGCCTTTTCAAAACATCAAATGAACATGCTTGGCACAGAGGGCTGCGGTGGTGTCCAACACTCACTTACCTTGCAGCTGAAACTTTTAAAAACATGTTTTTTTTTCTGATTAGTGAAAGGTGGTGTCTTTGTTCTTTGTACCTTGCATGCATCTTTGCCTCCAGTGCTGTAGCCAGCGCAGATCATGTTTGCTGTGATGTTTCCATTAAAGGAGTCGCTGCTGTTACACCTTGCAGTTGAGACAATGGGCACTGTGACTGTCCTGAGTGTGACAGGCACCTGGCCTCCTTCCAGACTATTGTAGCCCCACCCAGACACCCGACACACGTGGCCTTCAGCTACACCTGTCCCCTGCCTGGGAAGAGGCGCCAGCGACACGTATTTGTTCAGAACCATGGGAGCCCGCAGCTGGACAGAAAATTGTACAGTTTCCATGTGAACATGTTTTTTGTTTTTTTTTTTAAAAAAGAAAGATGTAACAGATTAAACTTTAACAAACCACTGGTAACTTTACTGCACCGATTCTGTAGCACCTTAATGAGCATGATGTCTGCGTTGTTGGTGCTCCTGTTGTACAGGGGATGGATGACCAAGATGCGGGGCTTAGCGTACTGTTCAGTACCCTCAAAGACGTTTACCTTGTAGTCGCCTGCCACTATCATCATTTGCTCTGCCCTAAAACACAGAAATCCATGTTGCATCACATTTGTTAACAGAGTACTAAAAAGCCACGGAGATGTAATCGTGTAATTGTGATCTCTTTGAAAGAGGAAACAAAAGAAGCCTTTTGTTTAATCCCACAAATAATATGAGCTTAGTTAGCTATTTGTTTGTATCTTACTAAATGAATGAAAGACAAAGATAAAGTAAAACGACCTGAATACAAAGTCAAACTCAAAGTGTGCACAGGGCTTGATCGTGACCACCATGAACTGCTTGTCTGCCAGTGAACAATGGCTTACTGTGAGCAGGCGGGGAAGGGGACAGTGTGACAGAAATATGGCCAATTTCCTACATCCAGACAAGATCACACTTCACCGTCTTTCTCAGTGATGTGCCAAGGTCAGCTGACTAAACCGCATCTGTGTGCTGTTTGACTTCCCACTGGCCCCCATAAAGGTTGAGTTTGTGTCCTGACGTTACCTACCCACAGCAGAATGAATGTTTGTGTTTAGGCATCTGTTGGGACCATCTGCTCGCAATAGAAAATCATGCCAAGTTAACTCTGAACCACAGTGTACTGAAAAAATGCCAGAGAAATGTTCCCGTCTGTGAAAGTGTTTCAGATTTGTGATGGAAGTGTACATATCCTCATCCTTGATTTGTGGCTGACAATCCATTCTTTTGATCAGCTACATCTGAGTTCACAAAAATGAAGGCTGTAGAGAATAGCCAGCCCACATTTGGAAATGATGCACACAACCTGCAGTGCCTAGTGGACATTCCAGGTTACATAGATAACCCTCTGATGTATTTACCACCTTCCAAGTCAAACAAACTGCACCCTTGGCTCCCATAATCTCTGATCTTAAAGTTAACATACTTAACATACTTAGTTGCTGCTTACTTACTTCACTTACTTCACTTGTTCTTGCTGAATTTCTTAGACCTTTTGCAGTCCCTTGTTTGCTACGATGCTGTTACTCTCTTACTGTGTGGATGCCCATAAATATTACATCTACGGCCATGCTGGTGGCTCTCTGAGGCTCTCTTCTCTCACAGCGAGAAGGTCCTGGGTTCAAAATCCAAGCTGTGGCATTTCTGTGTGGAGTTTGCATCTTCTCCCTGTTTCAGGTTACTGTGGCTTACTCCAACAATCTTAGACATCCATGGGCTTAAGGTTAACTGGTGTTAAACTGGCTTTAGGTGTGAATGTGAGCCTGAATGTTTGTTTGTCTCTATGTGTTAGCTCAGGAAGATTGGCAACCTGCCTCTCATCCACCCCTCTTCGACCCTTAAGTAGATAAGTGGAAGAAAATCGATGGATGTTTACTATGACATACTAAGATCCCCTTGTTACCATAGCACTATACCTGTTTGAAACGTCCAGCCACCAACCCTTATGAAATAATAAAAGTGAGAGGAACACTGTGCTCAATGATACTTGTTACGTTCACATAAGTTTGTTTTTGTTTTTGTTTTTTTTGGAGTTTAGAGGTATGCTACAGTATTTGAGTGCTAAAAGTTTGAACTTAGGAGATCAACCAAGTTATTGCAATATATCCTGTAGTTCGTAGATTACTCAATTAACTGACTGATAAACCGTAGTTGGATTTTTTTTAGACACATGAAACTTTAGAAGTCACAGATTGTTGCTAATGGCAGATCTTGAACATTCTTACCCGATGTTGCAGTGCGCTGCAGTCAGGACCCAGTACCTGTGAACTAGTGATCCACCACAAAAGTGTTGGCCGCTGGTGCTCTTCAGTGACACGAGGTATCTGATGGAATTTGGTGCAGCGGTGTGACCACCTACTATACGGCCCTGCATGAGCACACGGCCTGTATGGAAACATTAGCAAGCCAAGAAAGGAACATAAGTTGTGTGTGTTCTGTTTAAGTTATCTTTGAAAATGAATAGGATATGTAGAAGTGGACTTTGTGAAGATTAGACACAGACGAGACACGGCTGACAGTTGTTTCCAGTCGCTATTCATAAATCTAACCGCGAGCAGACTTTCAAACTGCTTCCCCCAAAACAAATTTCCATGTTCAGATTAAAAACGTATTTTTTTCATACTTTCATCAGACCTGCTCGTTGTTACCTATATGGATGGTAAAAAAAACTACAGATTTAATCTGGGATCTACTGAGTTTTTGCAGACACATGACCAGTGCTGCAGTCATAATATGAATGGAAGTGACAGACTTGTGTACAAACAGTCGAGCTGCTCTCCGCGCTGCAGCAGAGACTATTTTTGCTCTTTTGAAACTTCTTGTCTGCAGTGATGAAGCACAACTTTTACTGTGAAGGCAAACCTTCTCTGGTTTGAATTGCACTTTATCAAATTGTACTATGGCTCAGCTAGTAGTTAGCGATTACAGACAAACGTGAAAATCTATAAACAATCTCAGCAATCTGCTCAGAGACAAAGTAAGCACTGAGCGGTTTTTGGAGAAGAACCTTCTTTGAATTCAGTTTCACCCAGTGAGAGACAGAAACCTCCAGGAATCACAGCTAACCAGTTGGGGAACACACATTTTCCCTTAGTAATGTTGTATCACGTCCAATATGTATATTTATATATCCAATATATATTTGCATTTTTTATTAAAACTGTTACTGTTAATCAGAAGAATGCCATGTAAAAGTATAGTTGGGATACGGGGGTGCTGCTGAGTGGATTTGGCTACCTAACTGTTGATGGTAGCCATATTTAAGTAGTCATATTGAAAGTTCAACAACATTCGGACTAACTCTCAGTATCATCATGCTGAGACATAAATTGCCAAGAGTTTTTCGTAAGTACTAAGATACGTTTCTCAAGTCCTTTGATTCTTTTCCCAAAACATTAAAAACACACAAAAAAATTCAAACAACATTTACAACATTTTCTGACATTGGCTTAATTATAAAAGGAAATTGTACAATTTGTAAATTTTGAAAGATAGCTACAAAAATTTCAAAACAAGATGCAAAAAAGAGAAATGGACTCCCAGCCACCATCTCCCTCTCCAGACTCTTTTTTGTTAACAAGGTGATGCACTGAAACATCAGCGTACACACCCATCAGAGCCTCTGCACGGTGGCAACAGAGGATCTGATGACATTAGGTCTTCCACTTGTTACTGTTTCCCTCATTCACAAAAGAAAAAGAACAAATAGATTATATGTTATTGCAGAAGACTTGTATAAGACTCATATTATATGTTCCTTCTAATTTTTTTTTTAATTTCATCCACAGTATACTCTGTCTCAGTTGCTCCAAGTCCATCTAAAATTACTGAACTGAATTTGCTCTCCCTCCTCTGTCTCCCAGATTGCTGCCATCCAGTGTTGGTATCAACCTTCAGCACACCCATGCACCCATGTACACTCTACCTTTTATCAGTTTCCCTCCCATCATTAGCAACAAACCATGCACCGTTTTGAGCTGAGTTGAGAGTTTTAAAGGATTTCTGTGCTTTAGGTGTGTTTAACTTCTGCCCCCTGAGGAAAAAAAAGTGCTTGCAGAAAGGTTAAATGATAATTTACCATTTAGGGTTTTGCTAAAAGAGTGATTGATTCAATAAATTAGCTCAGGCACACATCTGGGAGAATGGGAGCTAATGTTTTAGTAATGTGGAAAAACTCTGATTGGATATAATATTTTATATCAAAGAAAGCTTGAATCCTTTGTTAGCAAAACTATAAAAACAAAGCAGATTATATACTCACTGTGGACTGCCATAAGATCCAACAGCACACAACATAAACACATAAGCAGGCTCGTCATAGCAGAAGAGGTTTTTGAGCTGTTGCACCATACCAGCTGCCGAACCACTGCAGTGTCCTCTGCTCCTGTCTGCAGCCTGGTCATTCATTCCTCACAGGAAACAGTGGGTGTCAGCCCCACCAACCTTTATCCTCGAGTTTCCTTGAGGAGTTTTTAATTTCATTGTTGATCGTGCAGCAGCGCGGACCAACACTGTAGCATTGATTGAGGAGGAAAAAGAGGCGAGAGAGCAACAAAGTTCACATTCAAAACGTATCTCCTATCACAACTTTTCCTTCTGACCCTCCTGACTTGTCGAAAGGCCTTACATTGTTGCTATGGCAACACTGTGGTGAGCAGGTTCATCTATACTGTATCAGGGCGCTCTGTCTGTGTCATCATCCAGGCTTATCCCTGTTGAAATGTTTCAATAGTCTCTCTCTCTCTGTGAGTAAGTGTATGTGTGTGTGTGTGTGTGTGTAGACTCGTAGCAAAGCCAAGACAACGCAGAGGTATTCTATGCACAAGTGTTTCTCTGTGTGAGTCATCATCCATCACTGAATCCGTGTCAGCAATGATAATAACATATTATCATCAGCCCGATGATGATCATCACCACCCTTCTGGCAAGTCAGCATCGTCCACAGCATGGAGGGAAGAATCTCGCCTGACCTCCTCTTGTCCCACATTTACAGCAAGCTGAATAATTGATGCTTCGCCTAGCAGAATAGGAGAGAGAGAGCTTTGTGTGGCCTCCAACTGTCAGGTGTTTCCTGGGCCAACACTAAACCGCCTTCATACAGTAATTTTCTTTCTCCCTTTCATAAATTGCTACAAAGCACATAATTCAAGTAAATGGTATGGAACTATTGTAATACAATGGTAATATAAATGCATTGTTAAGAGGTCAGTTCAACCAATGAGATAAAACCACTGACTGTATACAAAAGATGGACAAAGCCACCCTCATACCACACAGTTACTCACATTTTAAAGCCTTGAATAGCTTTATGGTTCTTCCCACCTCCATAATTTGGAGCCAGTAACCATTCTTAAATGAGAGGACAGAGTGTTAAGTTACCACAAGTTACTTATCAGTTGATTTAATTAAAAAAGCATCAACGTCACAAACACAGTAAAGAGGTCCAGTTCAGCTCACTCAGTGAAGCCTAGCAGACCGCTACCAAATACAGCTCCTTGTTTGGCCTCGGCTAACGTCAACTTTAAGCTTGTACAGGTGTTATGAAAGAGTAAAGTAGTTCGTTCATCGTATAATTAGACATACATTTCATTCCCACTGGTTGTGTTTATCAGTTTTACAAAATATTCAATCAATGATCAGATTTATATTGGGGCGTATTTCTTTTTCGTTAATAGAAAAAAGTCAACATCAGTGATTTTGTAGAAAATTTGTATGTTTTGCTATAACCTTTTCCCCCCTAGTGTCTGATTTGCTAAATGTCAACTCTTTAAATTAAAACCAGGAAATATGTTTTTGCATCATTATTTGTTTAAAATAATTATTAAAGCATGAGAAATGTGTTTTTAAAACTATTTGATTCATTCATGTGCTTTAAATTGCACTTTAAAAAAAATGCGTGAAAAAGCAAAAAACGTCCTGGAATTTTTCTCCCAGTACATTTGCCATTTTTTGTGACATTTTCCATAAATGATAAAAAGTAAAATTGAATGTCGTTAAATTGTACTGTCAAACCCCCATAACGCATCAATAATTTGTTCCAAACTCACATAACAGACATCGAAAGATTTCATTTCCTTCATTTGAGGTGATTTTAAATTCAGTGTGGTAAGTTTCTTCCTCTCAGTATTTCTCTGATGTCATTGTTGGTACAAATGCTGTTATGTTCTTGGATACTTGTTTTATATATTATTGTTTCAACAGTTTAGAGAAAATTTGTTTTAGTTTATTTAAACATGAGTCCATTGTCATAGTTTATTATTATTATTATTATTATTATTATTATTATTATTATTTATAGTAGTAGTAGTAGTGGTAGTAGTTTATATTGTAAAATATGAAAAAAGTGTTCTTACATAGTAATTACATAAAATCATGCAATTCACATGATATTTTTAGAAGTAATGGAACTAACCACTCTTATATTCTCTAGGTACAGTATATATTACACTGAGTACATAAATACACTTTTCTACCAGATTAACCATGTGCAATACTTGTATGAACAAAACAATGATGTGATGGCTCGTTTTGATATGATTGAGTGGTTTGAAAGGATGGGTTCCTACTGAAGTTTGTGTAATTTGATCCATAATAATTACATTTGGAAAACTGCAAAGTGCTCCTTTCTCTTTTCATTGCTATTACAGCGTTACAACTGCAGTATTACATATAGTTACATGTAGATAGTTTTTTATCTTTTGGGAAGATGAGGTTATCCTCTACTGAGAAGCTGAAGAGAGAAAGGCTTCATATTTATAAAAATTCACACACAGACACCCACCTTTATCTTAAATAAAGGATTCTCTTTTTCTCCTAATCCGTCCTGTCAACTGTGTTATGTGTGATTTTTGTGTCATAAATCTTTTAAATGTTGGCAGACATGCAATGAAATTTTCTAGAGAGGAGTCTTACATAAGGATGATTAGTAATTCCAAATTCAATGTAGTGTGGATTTATGGTGAAAAAAAGATTTACCCTTGATGATATCAGCACACAGAAATCCATCAGACTTCATATTTTTAAATCAGATAGACATGAGACCTCAAGGTGAAGCCTTTTTTTTTCAAGCATGTATAATCTTATCTGATTTCTATGACACGATTTTAGGGCATAGCACAGTTGTAAATCAACAACAACACTGAATTTGAATTGTTTGAAATTCAGTCTTAACTCTGACAGTTAATGGATCCATGGATTTTGCTGTGTAAGCAAGTTGAATATTTAGAGAAAAGCAACACTGGTCTTTGGGTTTTGGTTGATATGAAGTTTAAATTTAAAATCACTCAGCTATGGAAAGAAAAGACAGGCTGTAAACAATTTTTATTCATGAAGCTGAACCTTTTAATGTGGAAGTCCGTGGCAATTGACCACAGACGTTGTATGGGACCAATTCACTTTGGGAAACAGCCTCAAGTTGCCATTAAAGAAGCTTACCTTTCTCAGTACTTGAACTCACTGATCATCACTTGTGCCTGGCAGTGTAGGCGAATTAGGTATTATTTTCACAAATATCTTTTTGCCATGTAAATTTATGCAGATGCTCCTCTTTAAGCTATCCATACTGTGCATGTACTTTTGCCAAAGTCATCTGTCTTGCTCTGTCGCAAACACACACAAAGAAACCCTGTTTGTCGCATCGGCTTTGCACCTGAGGGAGAGCTGAGCATGCTATCGCCTTTCACCCTCACAGTTACAATGACACCTTGGGGAGTGAAGACTATATGGAGGTTATGGCCTGCAAACGAAATGCTCCAACGTGTGGGAACTCAGAATGGAAAAAACCCTTCTGGGAACCTAAATGAGAATGACACCTGGGAAGAGAAAACTCAGGGAGGAGAGGAGAGGAAGGATACAGTGTATACCTGCTCGAGCAGGCTAATCAACACTGATTTCTCAGCTATGACAGTGAACATTTCTACAACACTAAAAAACATTACCCATAAGCTGTTAAGATGTTTTCAAGACAACATTTGAATCAACTGTTCAAAGGATGTTTGAAGGATGATGACGAAAATTAAAAAGTTTGTTTTTAATTATAAAACATTTGCAAAATGTTAGAGTGCTGTGAAAAAGTAATTGCCCCCTTCTTAATTTCTTCTTTTTTCTGATATTTGTCACACTTATGTGTTTCAGCTCATCAAACAACCATTAAATCACAAATTAACTGCATATTTTGGAAAGCTAAATTCAATTTCACAATCCACACCCAGGCCTAGTTACTGCCAGACCTGTTAGATCAAGAAATCACTTTAACAGAGCCTGTCTGATAAAGTGAAGCAGGGTAAAAGATCTCAAAAAGAAACATGCCACGATCAACAGAAAGTCAGGAACAGATGATAAACAAATTAACTGCCATCTATCAGTCTGGAAAAGGCTTTGGGACAAAGAACCATGGTGAGATCCATTGTCCACAAATGGAGAAAACCTTTAAAAAAAAAAAAAAAAAAAAGAGCAGTGAAGCTTCCTCGTAGCAGCAAGCCTACCAAAATCCTGAAAGACAATGTCCGACCATTGGGTTATGCCCTGAATGCACCAGCAACACACCACCAAGTCCAAAACCCCCCAAAATGAAACAAAACGGGCCCACTCTTATTTGCATTTATTATGCAAATAAGAGTGGGCTAAAATTCCTCCACATTGATGTGAGAGAGCCATTGTCAGTTATCGCAAATGCTTCATTCCAGTTTTTGCTGCTAAAGGTGGCACAAGTAGTAGTTTTTAGTTTAGGGGGCAATTACTTTCACACAGGGTCATGTAGGTTTGGATATCTTTTTTCCCCTTAATAAATGAAATAATCAAAAATGTATTTTGTATTTACTGCGGTTATCTTTGTCTAATATTAAAATTTAAGATTTGCCAACAAAAACAGAACAGCCTGCAGTTTTTTAGGGGTGTGGAGGATGTGGTGTGGGGGAGCTGTTAAGGTAAGAAATTGTTCTTTTTAAGCTCGTCTGCTTGTCTATCCCTAAACCCCTTTGGTAAACTTTAGTTACTATACTCACTGCATGCTTTATTTTCCCAGGGAATAAACTTTGCTGTAGTGGTACTGTTGCTTCACAGCAAAAAGGTTCTGGAAACCTGGTGGATACCTGGAGTTTGCATGTTCTCACTGTTCTCCACTACTCTGGCTTCCTCCCACATTCCAAAGATGCTTAATCTGTTAATCGGTTAATCTGATAATCTGTGTATGAATGAGAGGTAGATGAAGTACTTAAAGTGTCAAAATTAAAACACTGTACGAATGTATGGCTAAAAGAGTGGTCCGTAGAAAAGGTTCTCCTCCAAGTACTCTGACTTCCTCCCACAGACATCGATGTTAGGTTAATTCATTAGAAACTGGCCATATGTGTAAACACTTGACAATTACATAAGCTTGCATAAGAGTCAGACTTGTTATTAAAAACATTTTGAGAATGTTGGGTCCTAATGGTTGAAAATGTGACACATTTTAAAAGGTTTACCACCAAAGCTTTTACATTTTCCTTTTTTTAAGAAAACATCAGAAGAACAATTTAGAGCAAACACTGAATCACATCGCTCTGCAAGTGTTTTTGAACAAAAAAATGACGATAGTGTCTATTTATGTGGACCTGTATGTGCAGGGGGAAGCAGACGGAAAATGCTCTCATGCTCATCTCAGTTTAACGCAATTTCTGAGAATACGTTTTTCCTTGTCCAGGTAAAGAATAAATGCTGTTATAAGTTCTGCCACAGCTCAGGTTGATATCATTCCTCATACTCGTGCTTTTGTCCTGCGCTCTCTAACATCACTGGATATACTAACAAGATGTCTGGTAGGTGTATTTTATCATCTCTCTGGCTTGTTGGGTTTCACCTCTGCACAGCAATACTTTGTCTCCACCACTAGACAATAGACTGAAGCTGTGAGAACAAAGGCCCCAGAAAGAAAGGTGTAATGAAAGACAAGGCTGGGGATGTCTTTTTTTCTTGTACTAGGTCAGACTCACCTTTCTGTGTGTGTGAGAGAGACATTTAGATAAATGGTGTATCATGGTGGGGAATAATGAGAGTGACAGGTATGAACACAATATAAAAGAGGCCCAAGTTCTCAAACTTGTCTCGGTATGAGAGAATTGTGTTAGAGCGTGTGTCCCGGCCTGTGCGGATTTATACTCGACTCCCAATAAGGTGAGGAAGCCTTGCTTATATAGTATTGCTCATTAGCAGCGCGGGTGTGGAATTAATGGTAGTGTACCAGCTGATTGTGTAATAAGAAAGTAAAGCTTAATCGGGATTTTCCTTATTTTTAATTAAAAGTTCAAATGACTCCATTTAAATGTAGAACTTAGACAAACTTTATGAATGACTTTGCCTCTGTGTTAATGCCATAACTTCACTGCACAATTGTATTCATAAAATTCAAACTTTGCAGGAGTTCATATCGCCACAGACAACATGTGTTGAAACTTAATAGATTTCCCTTTGTGAGGTTTTGAGTACCTTGGCAGGTTTTTGTACGTGTGTGTTGTGTTTGTGAAGCGATTTTGTGTATTGATACTGTCACTACTATGCTACATAGATCACAAAACTCTGAGATAAAAGTTCTAAGATGTGATGAATAGTTAGTAAATGATGCTGGTAGTAAGAGTGCTAATGCGGCCTGTATGAAGGACTTTATTTGATGTATTGATACATATAATTTATTAGCTCTGATATTTTTTTAATTTGTGTGTGCGTGTGTGCGTGTGGTCGTGGATACACTTACAATTTTAGGAACTTACAACAAATTGCGTTTATATGCGTTGGCATGTTTCTAATGTCTGCCTGTGCGTGGACTGATTTGGTCATTATGTTTGTGAAACCATCTTGCAACCTTGCTGTGTTTGGTTACAAATGATCACACATGTCACATAAGTTTCCTATTTAGGGCTTTTGGTTTTGTGCAAAATAATACCAGAATTTTTCAATCAAACTGATGATTTTACCTCATTAGTCTGTGCAGATTATAATTTACAGCGTATGAGATTAAAATGTGTGTTTTTTCCACTCTACAAAACATCTTCATGTATTTGTGATCTGTGATACTGACTACCATTGATGCTCATTTTTTCTTCTTGCACCAGTTACTATGATGAACCCGGCTCAATCCTGCCACCTCTTAATGGCCTTCCTGTTTGTTGTTAAACTAACAGGTGAGTCAATGACACTGACTACATAGTTACGCAATATCTGACTTCAGGTATAATCCGGTTTCCAAAAAGTTGGATGTTTTGCAAAATTTAAATAAAAGCTCAGTGGGAAATGTGGGAAGAAAATATCAAAGTATATGATTCAAAGACCATCTTCTAGATGCTGAAACTGAGAATTATCATTCGATGCCAGCAACAAAAGCTAAGGTAGTTGCAATTAAAGATTAAAAACAAAAGAGGCAGTGGGACACTGTACAACAATTTGAATTATTCAGTAATATGAGTGGTATAAACATCTTTAATTCTGAGAGGCTGAGGCTTTCAGAATTAAAAATGGAAAGGAGTTCACCTTTCTGTGAAAAACTGTACAAGTAAACGGCTACAATTGAAGTATAATGTCTTCTCAACATAAAAATACTTACAGTACATTATATGATTAAAAAAATACAAAAACAATGCAAAATCCATATTAAATGGCCACAATCTTCAGGCAGTCTGACAGCACTGCATTGAAACAGGTCTGATTTTGCTCATGGATGGTCACTGCAAAGAAAATACCCCTATATGTATAAAAAATAGTGAAACACTGGCACACTCTCTCAAACAGAGCTTATTTCAGCCTGACTGAGGCAAATCAGAAAAACCCTTGAAATCATGGACTAAAGAGGAGATGGTTAACTTCTGTGTCAGAATCCGAGACCCTGACATGACATGGATAATACACACATGTGTAGTGCTTAAAGACAAATGCTGCCAGACAAAATCCTTATCAGGTTAAACCTTGATTATTTCAGCAAGATAATCCCAAACACAGTCTGCATGTCTTGTAGCAACATCAGTCTTCTGGAAAGAGGTCCAGACCTGCATTCACTGTGAAATGTCTGATACATCATGAAACAAAAAACATGCCAATGTCCCTGCTCAACTACTAAGCCTCTAAAAAAAACCCCTTGAATGGGGAGAAGTTAGCCTTCAAAACTGCAGCGATTTTTGTTTTTTGTTTTTTCAAAAGAAACATCAATAATCTCTAGATTCCTAAATTTGATGTGTTGTCCTTTTCAAACGGTTTCTAGCTGGGTTTAAAAAAAAAAAAAGCAAATTTAATATGGACTAAGCTTGTATCGTGA
>NW_027051845.1:0-28148 GCF_036321145.2 Pelmatolapia mariae
ATGTTTGTGGTTTTTACAGTAAAAAAATATAAAACATATAAAAATAAAATTTAAAAAAATGTAAAACTGCTAGGATTTTATGTTTTTGTGTGATTTCAGATCAGTTGTGTTAATACAGTATGTCAATTAAAAAATAACTGTAAATTCAGACACATGAGGTTGTGCTGAAAAGAATGATACAAAACAAGGAAAATCGTTTTTAAAGATGAAATACACATGTAAAATCAAAAGTAGTCAAAAAATGCCAGCTTTTGGACCTCAGATCAACAAATTATGCTTTCAGAATTTTATATTAATTGGGCTACATACTTATTTATTATATGAACTATACAATACATAAATTCAGATGTTTTATGTAACTGGAATGTTTATTATGTGGGCTAAAGAAAATAGGAAAGTTACACATTATATTTAAATGAAAAATGTGTGTACTTACTGCATTTGATGTATTTTAAGCATATATAATGCACATTACAGGATGTGACACCATAGGTATAAAGAAATGACTTTTTGCCACCTCATTTGATTTCAATGGAACCTTCAGACGATCTCTCTAGATCTGCCCATGAATTTACTGTGGCAAAAGCTCCATTTGATTCCAAAGTAGCTGAAATACGTCACCATGATCACATGGATCAAGTTTATCATTTAATTCATTTAAAGAACCATATTAGTCACTTTTCAAGGTTAAGTTTGAAATGATGTCACATATTTGAATTTCCAGGATCAATAACACATCAGAAAGGTTATCAGAACACCATCAGTGAGTGAATCACAACATTAAGGTGGATGTGAAATAAACGCCGCTGGTCTCCTGGCTGGAGTCAAGTGCTCAGGACCGTCTACAAAGTGCAACACCACAAAGACATGTTGCTGCTCCAGTCATGTACAGTGGTGTTTCTACCAGATTACTTTTTACTGCAGGGCCATCTGGTCCTATCCATCATTCTGCTGTAATAAATACAAATGTGATGTTTTTAAATTAGGAGACTAAATAACTTCTTACAGTGAAAATCTAAAAATTCCTCATTACCTGCTTTTATCTCACCACTTTTACTAATATATACATTTACAGTGATGAACTCCACACTTTGAGGAAGTAATTTAAAGTAGACGTCCATTAAAAAAAACAGTCACCAAACTTTATTGTTTTATTTTTTGGTGTTGCACTTTGTAGACGGTCCCTGAGCTCTCCTTTCACTGTAAAGCTCAGTCTAGGTCTGAGGATGCTTTTAAAACCAACTCATACTCTGCTGTCTGCCTTCATAACAAGGATGAGTGTGGACTTTTATTAATGCTTATACCACGATGGTGTCAGGGTCACAGCACTCACATTAATGGAAGGGAGCGATATACACCTGTGATTAATGTCTCACAGTAACACCATGAAATAAAGGGTCTCAAAGGATCGATATTATCACATCTCTTTATTTTACTTTCACTTAATTTCTAAAGCACTTTTAAAACAACATAACAGCTGACCAAAGTGGTGCACGAAAACAATTAAAAAATAATATGATATTCTAAAAAAAAATACACACATTTGCTAATAATACAAGTTCATTTTTGTTCCTGTTTGTTACTGAGTAAATGATCTTATGACACTAAATACTTTAATATTATGTGATAATGTCCTTTGTGTTTGTATGTTGTAACATTACTGTGAGAACCCTCCTCTTCCTCAGAGGATCCACCTGTGCTTCCTCTCCTCTCTCCTCCACCTGTTACAGTGAGGGAACGTCCTCCATGATGGAGGAGCTGCTGGAAAGTGCTGAGAGTTTCCTCCAGAGTGAGACCTCTGTCACAGTTCAGAGGATCTACGGCAGCAAGAGACCTTCATGGACACTAAAAGTCTCAAACACACAACAACAACATCACACTGACTCCACTCTGACATCACTGATCAATAATCAAAGAACACACAGATCAAACTGATTGATCAGCCATCAGAGGAGTCGGATCAATGGAGCTGCTTCTGTTCCTGATGTCCCCTGTTTGATCCTGGACCTGAACTCTCCCTGCAGAGGAGACACAACACAGTCTCACACACACACACACACACACACACACACACACACACACACACACACACACACACACACACACACACACACACACACACACACAAATCGACAAACCTTCGACTCTGAGCAGCACTGTTTTCCCCCTCCAGATCTTCCCATAAACTACACATCTGTATCCTCCACTGTCTCTCTCTGTGGGGTGTTTCAGGGTCAGACTGAGGTCTCCAGTTTTCAGCAGGTCTTTATTCATCTTTGTTCGGTCTCTGTAATCCTGGTGCTGTCTGAGAGGCTGGTCAGAGCCGTTCTTATATACATGGATTGTCTTTTTTGGGTTATAGCGTACCCACTCCACTTCAGCATCTTCAGGCAGGTTCTGTGAAGTTTTGAATGGCACCAGGACAGACTCATCCCCCTCCTTTGCCCCCCTCTGACAGACTGAAAGGACAACAAACACAAAATGATTAAACACAATATGTATAAAGTGTGATTGGTGTTCACAGAGCAGCATCATGTGACTCTTGTTCTGCACTAAATGAAGCGATGGATTGGTGCCTCCTTTAGAAGGAGAAACAGCTTATGGAGAGAAATAATTCCATCCATCAGTTTTCTTCTGCTTAACCAGGGCCAGGTCTCAGGGGCTCAATCGTCCAGGTAAGTAAACATGAAAAGTTGATTCTGTTCATCTGGACGTAGCGTTTTCAGTGGGAGAAACGTTTCGTCACTCATCCAAGTGACTTCTTCAGTCTCAGCTGACTGCAGGTTTCCCCAATCTTATAAACAGTACATTTGTACAACCACTGATAAAAGAACACTGATCAATGGCCATGAGTACCATTCACAGAGAGTTGAGGAATGGCTGCAATCACAGCATTGTAAGATGGTGACAGATGTACCCTTAGGCCCCCTCCTCGATTCAGAGATGGTCTTTCCCTTTTCACGTAAATGGCCTCCTTGACTCCGCGCTCAAACCAGCGTTCCTCCCTGTCCAGGATGTGTACATCCTCATCCTTGAAAGAGTGTCCACTGGCCTGTAGGTGTAAATAGACTGCAGAGTCCTGGCCTGATGAGGTGGCTCTTCTGTGTTGTGCCATCTGCTTCGCCAGAGGTTGTTTGGTTTCCCCGATGTATAAATCCTGGCAATCCTCCTGCACTTAACAGCGTACACTATGTTACTCTGTTTGTGTCGGGGGACCCGATCCTTGGGGTGGACCAATTTTTTTGCAGTGTTTTGGGGGTTTAAAAGCATATTTAGAGAAAATACATCTCAGCAGTTTCGATACTCCTGCCACATAATGGATTACTAAGGGTTTTTCTTAGGCAGCAGTTGTCCTTCTCTCCCGGATCAGCTGGAGCTTTCTTTAGGTGCCTTCCCAGCTTTGACAAATGTCCAGCTGGAATAACCACATTTACTCTGGGCCTTCCCATTTTCTGTGGAACCATCTTCCAGTCTTGATTCTTGTAAACCATCAGTTAACTCCAAATGGGAAAGCAGTGCTTTACCTGCACTGTGTATACTGCAGGTGGGGCGCTGCTGACTTCAACTGAGGATATAGTCAGTTTTTTGCTGTGTTTTCTGTTTTCAGCTGTAAAGTACTTCCACATGATGCTGTGGTGTTTCGCTTACTGCAGAAAGTGTGGCTCTGCTTAGTTCCAGTGAGTCAAATTGACAATTAAACAGGCTTTTACCTGTATTAACTTTTACTTTTGCCAGAGAGAATGTACACAAAATTTTCAAATGATATTTTTATGATCAGTAAACATTTTTCTAGTTTTTCATTGGTTGACATGGGAAAAAAAATAGTTAAATTTGGCAGTTTTTTCCATGTTTAGGAGAAAGCTAAATCACACAAAAAGACCTCATGGGCTTCTCTGGATCGTCACACATCATTTTCAGTCTTATTACTCTTCCACTTCACAATAAAAGCCTCATATTTATAGCTGTTCTTGTGGTGGATTTTTGTGTGATATGTATAACTATGTAACTATATACTCTATATATCTATGAGCACTGAACATATATTTTTTAACTTTCATGTAGAGTCTTAAGCACAAGACATTTTTGCTTTACCGAGGTTTATTAAGGTGGTACAGTAACAGGGCAGTTAATGTAAGGGGAGAGTTCTCCTGAATAATTTACTCTCCGGTAACTAACCTTCCCTAATACACACTCAACGTCTTTAACGCAGCACAACCAAAACAGTAACATTGTAACAGAGATCCTGAACACATCACGATAAAATACCATACAAAATAAACACACACACACACACACACACACACACACACACACACACACACACACACACACACACACACACACACACACACACACACACACTTTGAACCCACACTGAAGTGTTTTTAAGCATGTAACCTGTGTATTATATGTTATGAGATTGTGCCACTTGCTGTATAAGATTTAATAATTAGCTTTAATGTATGACCTTTGACCGTGTCATGACCTATTGTGATAAGGCAGAGCAAGGGGTACTCAGAGTCCTGACTGGCCTTTGGCCAAGACCTTGGCCGCTACCTGACCCCAGCAGCTGTGCTGGGCATGTGGGAAAGTTACCCAGCAGCAGGGGGCGGCGATACTGGTCCCTATATTAGGGGACCAGAGGACACCCCCAGAGCTCTTTTTTCTCCTGCTGCTGCTACCTGTCCATCTCTGTGTTGCTCTGCTGTCTGTGCTTAAGGCTGTACACCCCGGGGTTTTGCTTTGCTTGCTTTCTGCTTTGTAATTCTCTTGCTAAATGTCTGTATGTATTTTTCCTGCTGTTCATATGATTCAGTGTATTAAACTCTGTTCCAAGAATTCTACTCTTTTACAGAGCATCTTTTTGAGTGTCTTGGTTTTAATTGGATTTGGATCTCCACATCGTTGGTGGGAGAAGGTTATCAGAATGGCTTCAAAAATTGGCGACCACATTCCACTCTGATATTTGACAACATCCAAATGATTTATCATACTTTGAGCCCTCAAATTGCTTTACACAACTAATTCATTCACCCAATCACAGAAGCCCTTTTTTCAATGCTGTTTCTAAGTGCTTCCTATCTAACATTCATCGGAGAGAAACATGGGGTTAGTATCTTCCCCAAAGTGTGTGATTTCAATTATATCTACATTTCAGGGAGTTCCCCTGGAAAAAGAGCCATTTTGAAAGCTGTTTGCTGACTTCATCATTAATCTGCTTCAATCATCCAGATGAGAATCCTGAGAATGGAGCAGCCCTGATAGCAGCTCATAGGATCACAGTGTTTTTCATTCAGCTGATTGATTTCACAGGTTAGGAGGTGAACAATCTCACTGTGCTCCTCCTTCCACCTTTGGACCACTCATTTAGTGACAGCCAGGATTTGACAATCAGCTGTGACACAGGAAAACATGAGGTGGGAAACTCTGGAGAAGATTTGCTTTTCTCTACAGGGGAGGCTCGCACATCTAATCTGCTCACAATCACTCAACTCACTTCAACAACATGCTGACTCAGTCATTTCTGCACGTTTCCTCATGTTACAGCCCTGACTTCAGTTCAGCTGAGGAGGAGATGAGGGAGGAGAGAGCAGTGGTGGAGGAGGCAGATAAGGAAGAAGAGGAGGAGAAGATCCAAAGAGGAGGCAGGGGGAGAGGCTCAGGAACAGTTAGGATCAGAGACTTTGAGCCATCATGGACTCCCACTCCTTCCATCCAGCCCTGTGTGGATCAGCAGCTCCAAAATGTCTGCTCACTCATGTTCTTACTGTCTGTGCTCTTCTTTCATTTCACTCATTATATATGAACTGCTCCTAAATCACACTGGATATGGATTTTCTGTCCATCCACACTAATTCTCTTCATTCTCACCTGATTGTTTGGATGCTCTTTGATAGCACATTGAAAATGCTCACAGTGACTTCTATTGCCACACTGACTGGACAAATACAAAGTTGAAGGCTTCATGTGTTTGGCACCAATAATACTTTGGTAGGTCTGAATTGTGTTTTGAACCATCTCTCAGGACCAAAGTCTTTTTGCTTCATTCACAAAGAGCTGAAGGCTTTTTACCTCACAGTTTGTCCTTTGATATTATTGGATGATGGACTATGGAAAACACAAATGTGCACTTCTTAATGGCTCATATGTGCTGTGAAAGAGCTCTTTGTGATCTTGAAGCCTTTTCAATAGTTTTTCTTTGGCTGTTTGTAAAGTTTTCTGTGTGAACTCTCAGGAATCTGGAGCAGTCTAATAGAAGTCTACTGGGGTATAGAGGGAGGAGCTTCTGTCAGACTCTTTCTGATGAGGAACTGAAGCCGCTCTCATGGTCTTATCAAATCCATCAGACTCTGCTGAGAAAAACAGTCATGTGACCTCTCAGAACAAACAGCCTGTTAGTTTCCTGCTGCCTCCATCACTCACTTTCATTCACTCTCAATCACACTAACATGTTAAAGCAGCGCTATAGCTCACCTGGCTGAGCAGGTGGACTGAAGGCGGGGCTTACTACAGGTGCCTGTGTGTCCCTCACTCTCTCCCCACTTTCCTGTCTACTCTCTGCACCTATATAATAAAGGCAAATATGCCTCCAATAGAAATCTTTGCAAACACAAAGTCCCACAGCAGCCCCGTGTTCTCCTGCTAAAATGAGAGTTTTTGTCAGTGGAGTCTGGTGGCTTTAACCACACAAACATTACAGCTGCGCTCAAATATCACAAAGAGCTGTGACAGCAGAGAAACACATGAAAATCCTCCAAATATCATCTAGAAATAGAAATCTGTCCACTGTGGGACATGTGAGGCTGACATTAATATGTCTTAAAGTGGGAGATGAAGAAATGATTCCAGGGCCCAAATCATTGAGACAAACATCAATCCACACTTCACTTTGTTTCATGTCTCCAATGTGGGAATATTTCAGTGTGATGAACAAACGGCCTCCAACAAATAAAGCTGATTTTCTTTTCCTGTCTTTTCTCCAGCGGCCTCAGCTTCTTCCTCTTTCCCCTGTCTTCTTCTGCAGACGCTCCTCTGTAGCTTCAAGCTGTTTCTCTTTACAAGGAGAGCTACAAACCTTTGCATCCAGCCACAAACACCCCATGGGCTCCTCTGGATCATATTTAAAATAGAGCAACAGGACTGCTGAGTCTTTGATTTTATTTATTTTCTGCTGTGTTTCACCTGCATTTATTTGAAAGACTGAGTGTAAACACAAAAAATATTTTATTTAATGTGCTGGAATGTGCAGAAAATAGGTTTAAATGTTAAACAAATCTTTTCCAGTCAGAGAACCCATGGGCTCCTCTGGATCATCGCGAATCATTTTCACTTCACAATAAAAGCCTCATATTTATGGCTGCTCCACCCTGACATTTGACAACATCCAAATGACTGGATCAAAGTGTTTGAATGATCTCAGCAGCTTTAAAACTATTGTTGTTTATACAGGGTGGGCCATTTATATGGATACACCTTAATAACATGGGAATGGTTGGTGATATTAAAGTCCTGTTTGTGGCACATTAGTATATGTGAGGGGGCAAACTCCTCAAGAAGGGTGAAGACCATGGTGGCCATTTAGAAGTCGGCCATCTTGGATACAACTTTTGTTTTTTTCAATAGGAAGAGGGCCATGTGACACATCAAACTTATTGGTAATGTCACAAGAAAAACAATGCTGTGCTTGGTTTCAACGTAACTTTATTCTTTTTCCTGTTTGGTTGATTTTTATCTATAAATCCCTGTCTGGGCTAGTATAAGTCATTTTTAAAGAAGTGAGAGAGCAGCTCTTTTAGTCAGTGTGACGCTCTTGTAATGATCTGTTATTTCACATCATTCACATGTTTGTGTTCACTTGTCTGTGTGGGATATTGTATTTGATTCTTTACTTGTTATATTGTCATGTGTTGTAATGTCTGCAGCCCTCTGCTGGTCTCTCTTGAAAAGACATGTTATCTCAGTGAGACTTCAACACTTGCGGATAATAAAAAGAACAGCTTGTACACATGCAGCCTCTGTGTCAGATCAATGCAGTGAAGCACACACACTGTTTAGTAAAGTCATGTTGTGGAGCTGTTTCACTGATCAATGACTGAGTCTGAAGGAGGTTTTCTGACTTCTGGAACAAACCTGGAAGTTTCTCTTCAGCTCTCTGTATCAGCTGTTTGTAACTCCGTGTGTGAGCCAAAGTCAAGGAGCCACGAGAGGACACCTGCTAACCATCAGCATTGTGGGTAGTGTAGTAGGAGATGTGATAGATTGATTATTAGTTGAAGTTCACAATGGAGTAAACAGTTGTGGTTAAAAGTTACTCAATTTATTATTCAATTTGTTTCAAATATGTAAATGCATAAACAAGGGCAAAAGAAGTCCCATCAAAGAGTAATGTAATGTAACACAAAACAGTTAAAAGAGTTCATGACTTTGTTCAACCGGATAACAATCCTTAATGTGACTATAACCTGTGTAAAATTCAATCTGCGATCTACTTGTCGAGCCTGGGGAATAATCCATGTGATTTAGTGATCATGATTGATTCGTTATGTCTGCCGTTGCCGGAAGGGGGAGCTCTGGCCACGATGCCTCATTCGCAATGAAGCTGCTGAAAGAGAAGCATCGTGTCTGAGCATCATCATTGACTTATCCCCTTTTCAGGTAATAATTGAGCAATTCTGCTTTTGAACTTTGGATTAGTAGTACTGCTGTGTTTGTTGCATCATATTGCTGTAATTGTTTATATGCTTTATATATTCTGAGGTAAGTTGATCTATAGTGTTACATCATATTCTGTAAGGATGTTATGTGTTTGTATACTTTCTGCCCAGTTTGACCCATTTAGCAGAAGTCAGCCTGTTTAAGGCTCTGATATCTATTCTGTGTGACTTAAAGCAGTTATGACATGGTCTGATTTTCTCACCCAATAAAGGAATATTTAATATATCAGTCTACTCTTCATTTTATGACATAGAGTTGTTGTGTGGGGGCACCAGTAGTCCATGTCTGTTGCTGTAACAGTAGTTCATGTTTAGAATAAAAAATCCCAGCTCACTGATTTGATCGGGGCAACAGTGTGACTAAAATGTTGCATAATTTTGCTGAGAGATCTTTTACTTTGTGGTAATCTTAGATGAGTAGTTTTATAGACAAAACCATCAGGTCATTCAGTGTTCCCTTAGTGCTAATGTATTAGAGATGTTGGTGTACTGTAACTGAACTAATGTTGTTAAGTCCTTAAAGTCATATTCTTTTATTGTCATGACTCTATTTGAAGCTATTTTTATGTTTGTATGATACCTGATTTATATGGAATATGGCTGGCTTCTCTTTGAACTAAAGCCTAAAATACTTACTCAGTCATGTGTTTAATAGTAATTTAACATTATATAATTAACATATAAAACTATGAATTGTAATTTTAAATGGTGTAAAAGCATGTAGAATAGCATATGTAGGCAAGTATATTTCTCCTTTTTTATATCAAGAAGCAAAGACAAAAAGGGAAAAAAAAAGAAACAGGGCAGGTGGTTGAATCATCCGTCCCCACCAATGCCAAAACCAAATCTACGCCCTTGCCTGGCCTCCAAACTCTGTGATATTTGTGATTCTCATGACCTATTGAGCTTGTATATAGTGTGTAAATTAGCCTTCTCTTGTAAATAGCACCTTGTAAATAGTCACTGAAGCCGAAGGGGTGAGCTGCCTTGTTGTTTTCTGTATTGTTTCCTCCTGTTTATTCAGTTAGGGAGTTAGGCGTAGCATTTGTCTTTTGTTTGTTCTTTTCATCACGTAGGGGTTAGGTAGCACCTCCTTGACTGATTAAGCTGGTTTTGTTTGTTATTTTGGCCTTTGTTCACCCCGGAGTCACGCTTCAGTTTAGACAATAAACCGCTGTTCACTAAGAAATTGGTTTTTCCTCTGTGTATGGTTTTGGGGACCAGGGCGGAGTCAATCTTTTCATCTCTTATGTTACATTCCTGTACCCCTAGACTGGGGCGTAACATGTGCTAAGACCAGTTCTGTTTACATTATACATGCTTTAGAAGGCATATCATACCTTGGTGAGCTCAGACAAGGAGGAGACCGAGGTGTCGTTTGGTCTTGCTTCCCCAAATTGCCAGGGAGCACAGCTGTTTATTTTGGTGTGCTGGACCAGCTCCGTCTGCCTGCAGTCTTTGTTGCTGGCAGCAAAGATGTCCACGTTCTCGTCCAGGAGACACCTCAACCGCTGGCGCTGGCCAACATTGAGACCTACGCTGCTGCTCTTCCACAGGTCATCAACAGCCTCGGTTATCTCGGTCAAGGGAGGTTTGTTGGGCCTAGAGGCTGGGGCTGAGGTGAGTAGAGATGATCCAGAGCCACCGGCGCCTGAAGTCTGTTGAGCGGCAGCTGCCTGAAGTCTGGCTTGTCTGTCTCATTAAAGGGCAGAAAGGAGGTTGTTACTCTCAATGTTGTTCAGGAGGACGCTGCTAATAAAGTTACAGAATTACACAGTGAATTTGCATTTATTTTTATATCTACAAAATAACACAGTGTTTGTCTTGGTCATATAATTTTATTTTCTTGTATTTTTCTACGACACCTTAAAGGCAGGTCCTTGTCTGACATAAACCAGTCTGTGGCGCAAAAAAGGTTGGGTACCGCTGCTGTGCAGCATGAGGGTTAATAACATTGTACTCATATGAATATGATGTGTAAATTGATTTATTTATATTCATTTCCACAGTGGCCCAGTTCTTCACCCCAGTGAAGAGGTGATTATTTTCTCCTTGTTTTAATAAATTGAGTCATTTGGTCTTCTTTCCCTAAAACATATCACCAAAAGATTAATTGGCAAAAAAAATCAAAATTGGCTGTATGTAAGCTGCAATACATTTAAAAAACCACGGGATCCACCATACAAGCTAGTTTACGGTTATTTTAATTAAAAAAATAAACATGGCTATGCAGATGCCCAAAGCTTAACAACACAGCCACTATAAAAATTTAACTTTTGTACCACCAGATTTTCATATACATACATTTGAAAGTGTTTTCCTCTCCCGCTTCAACCACATTTGTCACCAGATTTGGAGGACTCTCTGAATTTGGACAGCCTTCGTCGCATCGCTGTGATGTCATAGCCTCTAAACACGGCATTTGAAGCAAGCAACAGGGTGGTTAATGTGTATTCCAGTGTAAACAGCTGCATCCGGGATGCTGCAATCTTGCGATTGCGCCTCCAGCTGATCCGCTGTCCACAATGGATGGGAGGTAAGCATGGGAGGAGGCGTTGGATTCGGGGGAGGGAGGGTGATGGTGATGGCATATCAGTATCAGTGTACATGTATCCCGTTTTCAGCCGAGAGAAAGTGTCACCATGCCCGGTGAAGCAAAGGTCAAAAGTCTCCAGTGGATCCAGGTGGCCTTGAAGGAGGGACAAAGAGTTTTGACACAATCCTGTTATCATGGAAGAATTCTTGTTGTTCCAGTCAGCTTCGACCTTGGCAGGCCTTCAGCTGGTGCCAGTGGGGTAGCCGGATGAGTGAAGATGGTGAATGTTTGGGTCTGGTGTGAACAACTGCATACAATTTTTATAGCTCGTCTAATGTCCGTCACTGGTCACCAATTCTCTCAATTCCCGTTCTTCTTTTCCAAGATGTTATCCATATTGCAGAGCCATGAGCTTCTCCAAGATATTATCCATATTGCATTCAATAAACACCAGTGTTGGGAAGGTTACTTTTAAAATGTAAAAGAATACATGCCCCAAAATGTATTTTGTAACGTATTCCGTTACGTTACTCAATGAGAGTATAGCTTTACTTTGTTGTCTGGGTCAACTTTGCTTGCGAGAGACAGAGAGAGGCGTTGAAAGACTGCTCCAACGGAACTTATTGTTTTTGGAGGAAAACACGAACACAGCGTACAGTCGAGTCTTAAAAGCGTACTTACAACTGGGCTCGTCAGGCACTCTTCTTGGCTGCAGTGGTTATTATTATATTTACATGCTTCCAGCTCCCGTTTTTGCTCGATGACAGCTCGTACTTTTCCACTATCCTTTTTCTCCCTCCTCATGCTCACAGACACATAACAGGTATGGCAGTCCATTCACGCTGCAGCACGGACTACACTGCCCATGAGGCTACATTCTTTAGAGCTATACCTGTAGCATTCTGCCTATTAGCTTAGCACAACAACAACAACAAAAAGGCGCTCTCTCACCCAGGAAACACACAGATGCAGAGAGAGACCTGTCGCCCTGTAACCATGGCAACCGTAATGCTGCCGCCTGGAACAACAGAACATAGCTGTCAAACAAAACCCAAACAATCCTGACCTGCGACAATATGAAACAGTTAAGTACCGCCGTGTAATCCATTTATTTCAACAAAGTAACTGTATTCTAAATACCACCTTTTTAAACGGTAACTGTAACGGAATACAGTTACTCATATTTTGTATTTTAAATACGTAACGGCTGTACATGTATTCCGTTACTCCCAAACACTGATAAACACATAGTCTGAGTACTCACAGCCCTGCCACGGTCTATCATGTCGGCCAGCCTTGTGGGATTTTGAACAGCTGTAGCCGTTTCTTGTACTTCGATAAGCCAGGTCCGAGCCAGCTCCAATCAGCCAGAACTCTGTTATCGTGGTTCTGAATTGGTAGATGGCATTCAGTGTCCTCCATCGAGAGTGTCACCAGACACACGGTGCAACCGACCATCGAGTATCTGGCAGCAAACATCTCCGCAGGACAATCGGGGTGTCAGCCCAGGGGTGTCAATTTCGTTACGGGACCAGTTGATCTAGTTCATATTTTTTTTAGGTTTTAGAGAACATGACTGAGAGATTCTTTGAGAGACTCTTTACAGTTAGACGAGACTAGACAGAAGACATAGAAGCAGCAGCAGGGACGATAAGGGAAGGAGAGGGTGAAAGATGCAGCCAAAAGCAAAGCTTTTTTGTTTTTATAGCTGTTTGTAGCAATTTGTATTTGTACAGCCACCAATAAAAGCTCACTTTCAGTTTCTTTCTCCGTCCATTTATCTATTTGTCTGCGCTTGGGTCCACACTCTCATCTCCATACGGTTTGCTGGGACACCTTCTGGTTTCTATCTGGTGACAGTTTGCTTTTAGTTAAAATATTAGCATATGTGTAAGGTTTTTTATGAGAGTAGACAAATATGCTCCAATTATAAGTTTTCACAATTTATTATCAGATGCTTAGAATTTCAAATTGTTTTGCATGGCACCATGGACCTCATCTCTCTGGCTCAGAGACAAAGGTTGCTGCTCCCAGGCAATAATTGCTCTTATTGTGGGCAGTGTTGGGGAGTAATGGAATACATGTACAGTGTTATGTATTTAAAATACAAAATAATTCCTCCCAGTTTAGATTATCTTTAGTTCCATTTTGCCGTTTTCAGAGTAACTGTATTCCGTTACAGTTACCATTTAAAAAGGTGGCATTCAGAATACAGTTACTATGTTGAAATAAATGGATTACATGGTGGTCTTTTCCTGTTTCATATGTTAGGCTATGCCCTCTCTATATCTCGTAATTCCAAGCAGGTGGAAACCCAAACAAAACACGAATTGAAGGCAATAGGCAGAGTGTTACAGGCATAGCCCTAAAGAATGTAGCCTCATGGGCAGTGTCATCTGTGCTGCAGGCAGAATGGACTGCCATACCCGTTATATGTCTGAGAGTGAGGAAGGGGGAAAAAGGAGAGTTGAACAGTACGGGTTGTCACCAACCAGAAACGGGAGCTGGAAGCATGTAAATATAATAATAACCACTGCAGCCAAAAAGAGTGCCTGACAGAGCCCAGTTGTAAGCAAGCTATTGAGACTCGAATGTACACCATGTTTGTGTTTTCCTCCGTACGCACGCGAAGGACTACAGGAATATCTAGACCATGGCCAATCAAAGAGGTCCCGCCCCTGACTATCTCTGATAGACCACAATAGAGATGGAGACTTTCAGACTTGCAGAGACTTTTTTTTGCACTGAACGGCTGGTGGCACTGGTGCAACCTACGATTTCCTTTTAATCGCACCATTGAGAAATTTGGTCACAAATGCAACCAAATTGGTTGCACTCTAGAGCCCTGATTAGTAATGTGCATTCATCCTTAAAATTGTACATGTATTTATTCTTATAATTCTCAGATTCTTGCTCTTATATTTGGCTTGTTTCTTATGTTTCTTGTATTTTGCGCACCACTGTTGCTTGTGAAGCTTGCACACAAGAATTTCACTCACATGTGCTGTACCAGTGTACCAGTAATGTAACGTGACAATAAAAGCGATTTTATTTTATTTTTGATTTGACCCCCAGCCGCACCACTCAATTCAAAAACTGCAGAATAAAAAGACACACCCCAGGTTCAACATTCAACATTACTGCTACAAATTTGAAATGGTGAATAATCTCAGTTTTTATAATTTTGTTGCACTAAAGATTAAAATAATTAATTATTGAAAAACTGAAAAAACATGAAACAATCAAAAGCCAGAACTTTCTAAGGTGTAAATTTTCTGTATTTAAGTAGGAAAGTCAAAGATTCAATTTCAGTCTGTACAGCCACATGATGTTGACAGCACATTAGTTTAAGTTTTGTTTCTTTGTAATTTTATATAAGATGTGTAGATGAAATGTAATTTATTGTTAATGAAGTAATCACTTGAGAGCTCCATCCTGCCTCGCTGGGCATTTAAATTTCAAAACGAAACTTTAAAGCAGGATTCTTCATTTTGTGCTTGTAGTCCTCATCAAACTGTTCATTCTGGGACACAGTGAAGTGGTTCTTCCAGTCACCAACTTTCCCTGGAGACATAAAATGTTCAGAGTAACTGATTAACCTAATTATATATGGAGAAAATTTTGGTACTAAAAAAAGTGATGCTGACCACTGACTTTACCTTTTCTCATGAAAGGAGACACCGTCTGGTTCAACAGAGGAATTGTGCTGTAGTTGGTCATGTTGTTCTGTTTCATATTATCAAACGTCACACTGACTCGGACTCTTTCCTTCTCCTCAGCAGAAGGAGACAAACCAAGGAAGGAACACAGTCGGTCTATTTCTCGTCCCGAGTCCTGTTCACATAAATACTGAAAATAATTATCACTTTTAAAGGAACAGTTCACCCACAAATCAAAATTATGTTCTCTTCTGCTTATCTATCTGGATTGAGCTGGTGCGATTAGGTTGTTTGGAGATTTTTGGAAATGTCCAACTTCTCCCAGTTACAATGGAAATTTATGCCATTGGTAATCAAAGTACAAATTAAATTCTCAAGGCTAACAGGGGTGAGCCGTGTGGAGGAAATAAATGAGGACCAAAGAGCAGGCACTCGCTCAGATGCGAAGAAGGTTTATTGCAAAATAAAACACAAGGGGAAAATGGCGAAACGGGACTAAATATAATCTAAACTGGGAGTAACTAAACAGCAAACCTGAACATGACATGAAGGAGGGTGAGCAGAGGCACTTGAAGGTGGACAGCAGGGAGAACACACAGTAGATACACAGACGAATCAGCGACTAGCACATGAGTAGACGCAACTTAAACACACACAGAAGGTGGGGAACACAGCTGGAAGTAATTTACAAGACGAGACAGGGGAAGCAAAACTGAATACACTCACATGAGATGAGGACCATCACAATAAAACAGGATACAAGAAACAATTCACATGGACGCAGACTTAACCCTGAACTAAACCTACACTAAACACGAGGGCACAAGACACAAAACCTGAGAACAAAACCCTAAACCAGAATAAACTGAAAGTGTCCTGAAGTGTCCGACTTACAATGGAATTAAATGCATTTGCTAAGCTAGCCAAGAACCCAGAGTGATGTTAAAGCAGAGTAAATCCTGACCCCACACCAGCACCGTGACAATGTGAGCCACTAATGAAATTCAACAGGTCACAAACTGATGAGCAATCAGGCTACAGCTTCCGTTTCTATCTGTTCATATTTCTACAGAAAAAGTCCTAGTCTTTTTGTGCTGCTTTTTATGGTTTCTTTGTGCTGTCAGCTTTATACATACCTAAATACTAAGAGGAAAATCATATTTGTGTCTTCATTAGGATGGGGGAGTGTGTTGGTATGTGGATCTTTAACGTGAAGGTTTATATTGTTAACTTGTAATTATGAAGCGGTGTGTTTCAGATCATTTTACAGAGTAACATGAATGTAACATAACCAGTAGTATAACAAATGTCTTTCTCTAAAATTCTTCTGTGTAATATGCAAAATAATTTTTTACCTTAGTTTTTTTGAGTAATGACCCCAACGCTGATCACAAAAAACAAAGGAAATACCTCAAAAAAAGAACAAACATTTGACCCAAAGCATGTAATTTTTTTTGCATAAATGTTATGTCTTAGATATTCTGCTTGTAGATGGTGGAGACTCTCAAAGTGGAGCCAATGAAAATTGATAAGGAATCAAATCAATATGGGATGTCGATAATGGAATTGGAATCACTAAATTCTTATCAATTCTAATTCCTATGTATAGTATTGATATCTGTCATGTATAAACTAGTATTCTGAGTTAAGGGAGAGCATTAGTGTGTTGGGGAAAATATGCTTACTTGCATCCTTGCAAAGAGTTACATGAGAAGATATGGTCATGGTCCTTTTAATAAAGGTTTGCTTTTTATCTTAAATTGTGTTACAATTCTGCATTTGGGTCCAGAAATCTACTTATTCCAACACATGACAACGACTGGTATAGTGATTGGTCAAACATATTTTTCTACTCTACGGCTTTTATAAGTTTGACTCATACCACTTTTTCATACACATGTGCAGTCTCCAGGATATAGATGTGCACTTTCACTGAATGAAAAGCTCTAATTTGAATATTATTTATACTAATGGGATAATTAAAGCCTGAAAAACCTAAAGATACTCACCTGATCACTTCATGCAATAAAATAACAGCTTTTTTAAACACACTATTTCCTTCATCATCTGCAGGGACAGGCCCCGACAAGTTGCAGTGTTTTTGCTTGCATCCAAGAAGCTACACTGATTAGATCAATCTTTTAGTCAACAGTTGTAGCTTTAGCCACATACAGGCTGATAAAAATGCCATGTATGCGTGATCACATTCTTCTCATCTAGATAACTTCTAAGAGTAGAGATCAAAGCTGTTTGTTTGATACAGTCATAGTCAAGACAGTTTTAAAGAGCTTAGCTGACAATAGCACACAGGTTAGCACAAGCCACAGTACCTCAATCAAATCTTCGTAGAACATGTAGAGGATATTTGAATAAGTCTGTTTCTCGTCCCACCAGGCATTCACATGGTCATACCACGATCCCAAAGTCCCTGCAGCCACAAAACAATACAAAGGGATTATTTTACATGCAAAATGAGATGACATTGTTTTTCCTGGAACCTGAAACTACACTGGACTCACTCTTTCCCTCCATGAATCCCTGTAGAAAGGTGCTCCAGTCTCCTGGTTCTGGCTGAAGGCTGTTCATGCGGTCAAAGTGAAAATAGGACACCGCATTGTCTTTTGCATTACGGGCCACATAGATTATCTACAGACAGACACAGCACTAAATTATATTCTGTGGGTCTCATAAATGCATATGCATAGGTTCATGACTTTTACCCTGCAGCCCTGCCTCCAGAAGGACTTTGGTACAAACTGGACAGGTAGGTGAGTTTTAATGAGACGAGGAGTGGTGGGAAGTTGGTCTGCCAAGTCGGTGCCTGAATGATGAGAAAGGGTTTGTTTGTGACTGATTAAGAGACTCTTTTAGACCACATGTCAATAAAACTAATTGCCAGAAAAATGTAGATATTTTAAACAACCTGACGTATTTATACACTGACAAACTGCTGGCTCTTAGAAAGACACAGAATAAAGGTGTATTTTAGCAGCAGCATATAAAACAGACACATGCAAAAATAGATCAAACTGGTGGAACCTGTTTCACAACAGTTTCTGAGAACTGGTACAATGGCTTCCTGTTAATATTTTGTTTAAGCAAAGAGCCAAACTGAAATTGACTTTGAGCTTTTTGTTTTGGTGTAATATGATAGCATAAAATAGGATTTAACCTGAAGGTATAGGAGGTACACAGAACTCCAGAAAAGGCACTCTGTCATGAATAGGGACAGATGTCTGACGGTCTGGACCCTTATCACTAAAATACAGAAGATCTAAGATGTAAGAGACCCATGTGGTCCCTGAGATAAGAAACAAACAAACAGACAAACAAAAACATATGTAAAAATACTGCTTAGCAGGATATGTCAGTCTATTTTTGTTCATGAAAAAATACTGCCATTCAAACTCACACATCATTACCTGCTTTGGGGTATGTAGCAATAAGAATATCATCTGGTCTCGCTTTAAAGTTCTGTATGTTGTCCCAGTTATCAGTGAAGATTTTGGTCATGGAGACTCCATGGAAGTCAAACAGTTCTGGCCGAGGTGGTGCTGCCATCTGTGAGAACTGCTTGCTTTGAAAATCCCAGTAATAGTCACATCAGGTTACTTGTGCACCCATCTATCCACCCTACTATTATACTTATCCTATTCAAGGCGATACTTCGACAGGAGTGCGTCCAAGCATTTTGGGGAGGGGGACCCTGGACAAGCTGCTAGTCTGTCACAGGGCTAACATAGAGAGACAGAAAAACATTCGCACCTATGGCCAATTTAGAATCACCACTTCACCAAACACACTCGTCTTTGTGCTAAAAGACCCCGAATAAACCCACAGAGACACGGGGAGAAATGCAAACCCCAAACAAATGGTGGAGTCAGACCTTCTTGCTGTGAGTCAGCAGTGCTAAAAACCACACCGCTGCGCTGCCACACCCTGTTAAATCTAAAATCACATTTCAAAGAATTTAATTTAATTGTAATTTCTTCTCCTGTCTGGTAGGAGCTTCCCATGATGCATGAGCATTTCTTTTCATTCACACGTCTTTGTCCCTGATTTTATACAACACTGTTGAATTTAAAAATTAGTAATTACTAAACTCTGGCTCTCTTTCTTATAGTTTGCATTTTGTCCTGCCTCTCTCTGTCTCTTATTTTCCCCTCACCCCTTGTTGTGAAATGGTGCTATATGAAGTGAACTATATTCAATTGAACATTTGTTATGTATGAGTCACACTAAATTTAAAAGCAGAAGTCAGAAAAATATAACTTTTCCTGTTGATGTCAAATGAAATGTGAAGCACATTTTTAAACATCCACATCTAACAGCTTTGCATATTTGCATTAATAAATATTGTTTAAAGAACTCCACACTCACCGTACTGAGTAGTATTTATGATACTTGGGTTGGAGCTGGATCTTCCAAAAGTGTCTTTGTCACTTAACTTTCACTGTAACATACTGCATAACTTCCTGAAATGTGTTCTAGTTTTGGTGCATGGCTTCTCTGTCCCTCCCTCTTTTTCACTGGGTGCGTGTGTGTGAGCACTGCTTACCTTTCTGCTGAATGGCTGAAGGTGTGTCTTCTCATCTGCTGCCAAGCGGCAGACTGATATGGTCTGAATGCTTTGTTGTGCCAAACACATTTGCTTTCCCAAGAAGAACACTATGGACTCTCTGCAAGCCCCCTTTTTAATCCTACTGTAAAATAGAGAATGTGTGTTTCGGTTGAAGAACCTGGAGGCAGCTTCCAAGTTAGTTAGATTTATTCAGCTGTGGTCTGTACTAAGGATACATAAAGCTACCGTCAGTACAGCACCCATCAAACAGTCAACGCACCCAAATATATTTCTAAAACCAAGATCACAGAAGGAAACTGTTTTCAGCGCTCACATGTATCAGCAACTTGAACAATCACCCCACACAAGATTTATAACTAGCATTAATTAGCTTAGTAGCTTACATAGCGCATTAGCGCAAGATAGCATTAGCGTACTCCCAAGTGAACAAATAACTCACAATAACATTCAACCTAACAACATAAAATAAGCAGAGCCCACCTTCTGGCATTCACACAAAGCAATAAACCAAGAAAACACAGGTTGCTGGTGAGAGGAAAAAGGGAAAAATACTGGCTTTTAGCAGCTGAGAAGACAGATTAGCAGCCACCCCATGGCATAGAGCAGCTGTCCCCAACCTTTTTTGCGCCACAGACCGGTTTTATGTCAGACAATATTTTCACGGACTGGCCTTTAAGGTGTTGTGGATAAATACAACAAAATAAAATGATACGACCAAGACAAAAACTGTGTTATTTTGTAAATATAATAATAAACCCGAATTCACTGTGTAATTGTGTAACTTTATTAGCAGCATCCACCTGAAAGGCGCCAACAACATTGAGAGTAACAACCTCCTCTCTGCACATAAATGCTCCCTGGTCACTATGGTAACGTGTAAATATTTCTTTCAAAATAAGACACACAACTACAATGCAGGAAAAGACCCAGGGAAACCGAGTTAAGGATAAGAAAGTTAACGATAAAAACCCTGATAAAAACCCTGAATTGTATTGTCTCGCTTATTCTCTAACCCTCAAAGAGTTTCTCAGTCTTGTTCTCTAAAACCTAAAGAATTATGGATTTGATCAACTGGTCCCGTAACGGAATTGACACCTTCCTGGGCTTGGGAGAGCCAGATTGTCCTGCGGAGACATTTGCTGCTGGATACTCAATGGTCGGTTGTGTCGTGTGTCTGGCGACACTCTCGATGGAGGACACTGAGCGACATCTACCAATTCGGAACCACGATAACAGAGTTCTGGCTGATTGGAGCTGGCTCGGACCTGGCTTATCAAAGTACAAGAAACGGCTACAGCTGTTCAAAATCCCACAAGGCTGGCCGACATGATAGATGATGGGCAGGGCTATGAGTACTCAGACTGTGTTTTGAACGCAATATGGATAAGCTCTTGGAGAAGCTCATGGCTCTGCTATATGGATAACATCTTGGAGAAGAACAACGGGAATTGAGAGAATTGGTGACCAGTAATGGATATTAGACCAGCTGTAAAAATTGGATGCAGTTGTTCGCACTAAACCCAAACATTCACCATCTTCACTAATGCGGCTATCCCACTGGTGCTAGCTGAAGGCCTACCAAGGTCAAAGCTGACTGGAACAACAAAATTCTCCATGATAACAGGATTGTTGTCAGAACTCTTTGTCCCTCCTTCAAGGCCATCCGTGTTGATCAAAGATTGTTGACTTTTGCTTAACCGGGTGAAGGGACACTTTCTCTCGGTTAAACAGAGAACACACACACACGCACACATGCGCATGTACACTGACACTGACACTTGGTTTTAAAAACAAGCAATTCACACAGATGGCAGTGCCACTTCGGCCAAAACTGCTTGACTTCCATGGAGTCTCCATGACCAACATCTTCACTGACAACTGGGACAACATACAGAACTTCAAAGCGAGACCAGATTATATTCTTATTGCTACATACCCTAAAGCAGCGGTACCCAACCTTTTTTTGTGCCATGGACTGGATTAATGTCAGAGAATATCTTCACGGACTGGACTTTAACGTGTCGCGGAGAAATACAACAAAATAAAATTTTACGACTAAGAAAAAAACTGGTACAGTGTTCCCTCGTTTATCGCAGGTGTTACATTCCAAAAGTAACCCAGGATAAGTGAAACCCACAAAGTAGTGAACTTTTTTTTTTGAAATAAATTATTATAGATGTTTTAAGGCTATAAAACCCCTCACGACACACTTTATACACTTTTCTCAGACAGGCGTTAACATTTTCACACTTTTCTCTCTTGTTTAAACACTCTCAAAGTTCAAACCTTCATTTAAAAGTCCTGTATTATAGAATTAAACCAAAGATCAAAACCTGTTTTCAGTCCCAAACATTCATTTGAAAAATAAGCCCCTCCGTGAATCGCTACCTTATCTCGGTGGAGGGGTTTGTGTCCCAAGGAGCCCAGGGGCTATGTTGTCTGGTAGGGTCTCCCATCGCAAATTGGTTCTGGGTGAGGGACCAGACAAAGAGCGATTCAGAAGACCCTTATGAGAATATCACAGAGGGAACAGCTTACCCTGCCCGGGATAGGGTTACCAGTGCCCCGCCCTGCAGCCAGGCCCGGGGAGGGTGCACGAGGGCGAGCATTTGGTGGCCTTAGTCCATGGCGCTCGGCTGGGCACAGCCTGAAAAGGGGACATGGGTCCATCCTCCTGCAGTCCCACCACCCACATGTACATTGGGGTTCTTCCCAGTGGTTTAGAGGGTTTGTTCCCTCCGCCTTCGGGTCAGGGAATGGGTCCTGATTGTCATCTGCGCTTATGCGTCGAGTGGCAGTTCAGAGTACCTAGCCTTTTTAGAGTGCCTGGGTGGGGTGCTGGAAGGTGCACCACCTGGGGACTCTGTCGTCCTACTGGGAGACTTCAATGCTCACGTAAGTAATGACAGCGAGACCTGGAGGGGCGTGATTGCGAAGAACGACCTCCCTTATATGAACCCGAGTGGTGTTTTGTTATTGGACTTCTGTGCAAACCACAGTTTGGCCATAAAGGACACCATGTTGGAACATAAGAGTGTTTATAAGTGCATCTAGGCAGGTCGATTTTGTAATCATATTACCAGACCTGCGGCCATATGTTTAGGACACTCGGGTAAAGAGAGGGGCTGAGCTGTCAACTGATCACCACCTGGTGGTTAGTTTGATCAGGTGGCGGGGGAGGACGCTGGACAGACCTGGTGCGCCTAAAGGTATAGTGAGCTGGGAACCCCTAGCAGAGGCCCCAGTCCGTGAGATCTTCCACGCACACCTCCAGCAGAGCTTCAACAGCATCCCGAGGGAGAAAGGGAAATTGAGTCTGAATGGACCATGTTCAGCACTTCCATTGCTGAAGCTGCTGCAATGAGCTGCGGCTGCAAGGTGGTTGGTGCCTGTTGTGGTGGTAACACCCCTGAACCGAATGAGGGACACCACAGGTGAAGGAGGCCTCCAGGCTGAAGAAGGAGTCCGATCGAGCTTGGTTAGCCTGTGGGACTTCAGAGGCAGCTGATAGGTACCGACAGGCCAAGTGGAATATGGCTTGGAAGCAAAAACTCGGGTGAGGGAGGTATTTGGAGGGGGCATGGAAAAAGACTTTCAGACTGCCTCAAAGAGATGCTGGCAAACAGTCAGGCGACTCAGGAGGGGAAAGCAGTGCTCTACCTGTACTGTGTATAGTGCTGGTGGAGCGCTGCTGACTTCGACAGAGAAAATTGTCGGGGGGTGGAAGGAATACTTAGAGAACCTCCTTAATCCCACTGACATGTCTTCCGAGGAGGAAGCAGAGTCTGGGGATGAGGGGGATGACCCACCAATTTCCGGGGGTGAGATCACTGAGGCAATTAAACAACTCCTTGGTGGCAGAGCCCCTGGTGTGGATGAGGTCCACCCCGAGTTCCTGAAGGCTCTGGATGTTGTAGGGCTGTCCTGGCTGACACGCTTCTGCAATGTTGCGTGGAGATAAGGGGCAGTACCCCTGGGCTGGCAGACTGGGGTGGTGGTCCCCATCTTCAAAAAGGGGGACCACAGGGTGTGTTCTAACTACAGGGGAATCACACTCCTCAGCCTCCCTGTGAAAGTCTATGCCAGGGTGCTGGAAAGGAGAGCCCGTCCGTTAGTCAAACCTCGGATACAGAAGGAACAATGTGGTCTTTGTCCATGGTCACGGACCACTGGACCAGCTCTTTATCCTCTCAAGGATACTTGAGGGCGCATGGGAGTTTGCCCAACCAGTCTGCATGTGTTTTGTGGACTTGGAGAAGGCATTTGACCGTGCCCCTTGGGGTGTCCTGTGGGAGGTGCTGCAGGAGTATGGGGTTCAATAAGTCGGACTTGTTCACGGTGAGTGATGGGCTCCGCCAGGGCTACCCTTTGTCAGCGATCCTGTTCACAACTTTTATGGACAGAATTTCTAGGCGCAGCCAAGTGGCAGAGGACTTTCACCTAGGTGGCCTCAGAATCTCATCTCTTATTTTTGCGGATGATGTGGTTCTGTTGGCTTCATCAGGTGATGGCCTCCAGCTCGCACTGTAATGGTTCACAGCCGAGCAGCTGGAATGTGGATCAGCACCTCCAAATCTGAGGCCATGGTTCTCAGCCGGAAAAGGTTGGAGTGCCCATTCCGGATCGGGGATGAGTTCCTGCCCCAAGTAGAGGAGTTTAAGTATCTCGGGGTCTTGTTCATGAGTGATGGGAGAAGGGAGCCGGAGGTCGACACACGGATTGGTGCTGCGGCTGCAGTGATGCGGGCGCTGCACTGGTCCATCGTGGTGAAGAGAGAGCTGAGCGTAAAAGCGAAACTTTCAATTTACCGGTCGATCTACGTCCCTACCCTCACCTATGGTCACGAGCTGTGGTTAGTGACCGAAAGAACGAGATCCCGGATACAAGCGACGGAAATAAGCTTCCTATGAAGGGTGGCTGGCCTCTACCTTAGAGATAGGGTGAGAAGTTCAGCTATCCGGGAGGGGCTCAGAGTAGAGTCGATGCTCCTCCACATCGAAAGGAGCTAGCTGAGGTGGTTTGGGCATCTGACAAGGATGCCCAATGCTCCACAGCTTCAGGTGGAGCTGATGGAATACCGATCGTTTGAGTTAAAAGAGTGGCTGGGGTGAGTAGAACTGGGTCACTTGGATAGATACTGATATGAGAGGCCTAGCATTGATAATTGCCGCCACTTCTGCCATCAGCGTAGTAAGAACCATGCGTCAAGTTTGATGTCCCAAGTTGCAGGAACATTGAATCGAGGATTCTTTTGGCTATTCCTATCATCCTCTCCCATGCGCCACCCATGTGAGATGCATGTGGAGGGTTAAAGACCCATGCACAGCCTTTTCCTGCTAGGTACTTCTCAACATATGTGGAATCAGTAATGGATGGAATCTTTAGGTCAGCTGATGCACCCACGAAGTTTGTTCCTCTGTCCGAACCTATTTGTTTCACAGGACCTTGAATAGCTAGAAACCTCCTGAGGGCATTGATGAAGCATGAGGTGTCCAGAGATTCTATGACCTCTATGTCCATCTCTTACTATGGGCGAGACCACCTCTTGTACTCCGTGCAACAACACGTCCAGGCCAACGTAGGTAAATGGGGGCTCCATAGAGAGGCAATCTGATGGGAGGTCAGCCATCTTTTGTTGTTCAGGGAGGCCGTGGAGCTTTCGACATGTGACACAATGGTGGATGACAGTGCTCACCAATCTCTTCATATCTATTATCCAGTAGCCTGCTGTACGGATGGCACCCTCTGTGAAGTGACGTCCCTGGTGCAGGGTTTGTTCATGAAAATGTCTGACCAGCAATGTTGCAATATGGCGCTTACGAGGAATGATCTTAGGGTTCTTTTCTTCATGAGGAACCTCTCCATGTCTTATCCGACCACCAACTCTGAGGACATTGTGTGCGTCAATGAAGGGGTCCAGGGTGCTAAGAGGACTCCCTTGAGGGATCACCTTATTCTTTTTCAGACAGGCCAACTCTTCAGCATATGCCTCTTCCTGCACAGTTTGAATAATGATGTGCTCTGATAAACTGAGTTGATCAGGTGTACCTGCTTTCTGACAGAAATGCCACCCCTTGCATTGCATGGTCCCTTTGACCTCACGCGTGAGAAAGCTGTTCACAATGTGAAGGAGATTAGCAATAGCACGTTTCAAAGCTTTCCAGGAAGAAAATTTGGAGAAACAGTGGGATCCAAGTAGTGTGCGTGAAGCCTGTGTTTGCAAAGTAGAGATTTGTGGGCGGATCTCAGCATCCATGTTTGGATCCACAAGCTCAAAGGAGTCTGGTTCTAGAGAATCTTGCACAGGCTCACTCAGAAAAGGAGGTCCAGTGAGCCAAGAGGTATCTGAGAGAAAGGCAGCTGGTACAGACCTTGTCGAACAGTCTGCAGGATTTTCCACTGTAGACTCATACTTCCACTGCTTAGGATGAGAGGACCTTCTGATGCGCACAATACGATTGCTGACATATACATAAAAGCGTCTTGTCTCATTATTTATTTAGTGAAAGTTATTTATCAGTGTAGAAGGAAGGTGATTGCATTGATGCGCATGTCGAGTTCTGATGATATGAAATCTGCTAGCTCCACAGCCAGTACAGCTGCACAAAAATCAAGTCTGGGGACTGTGTGTTCAGGTCTGGGTGCCAGCTTCGCCTTACCCATAACAAAGCCAGTATGAGTATTCCCTGCTTTGTCCACCACCCTAAGATAGGCAACTGCTGCAATAGCCATTGTTGACGCATCAGAAAAGACAAACAGTTCTCTCATCTTTGTTGTTGAAAGAAAAGCTTTGGTATAGGGTCTTGGAATCTTCACACCACCTAGGTCTTTCAGTGAATCCCACCAAGACTTCCATTGTTCCCGCATCCCTTCAGGGAGCTCAGAATCCCAGTCACACCTTTGTTGTGTGAGCTCTCTTAGAATGTGCTTCCCTTGAATGGTCATGGGAGCCACAAATCCCAGAGGGTCATACACGCTCATATTTACGGGTCATATTTACCACTGATAGGACGCCTCGGCGGGTGAAAGGTTTCTGTTCATTGTTGACTTTGAGAACGAACACGTCGGACTCCAAGTTCCAATTTAGTCCCAAGCTGCGCTGTACAGGTAGAATATCTGAGCTCAGATCCAAACCATTCAAGTCATTTGTGTGATCTTCAGGTGGGAAAGCCTCCATGACCTCTTTGCTGTTAGAGGCGATTTTGTGGAGCCTCCGGTTGGAGTTTGCCAGAACATCCTGTGTTTTCTTCAACAGACAGACAGCATTTTTTACACTTCAAAAGGATTTAAGTGCATCATCAACATAAAAGTCACGGCAAACAAACTGTTTCACCTCAGGGTCATGATGTGGTTGTCCATCCATCGCAGACTGCCTGAGGCAGTAAATGGCAACCGCTGGACTAGGGCTATTACCGAACACATGTGCTGGCATGTGGTACTCAATGACATCCTGTGTAAGACTGTTGTCTCTGAACCAGAAGAACCGTAGGAAGTTACGATCCTCTTCTTTCACAAGAAAGGAATGAAACATCAGTTTGATGTCTGCAGTTACTGCAATGGATAGTCCGAAGAATATGGTAAATCCAAGCTTAGTGGAAATACGACAGTCCTTTTCTGTCTTACAGGTGACCTGCTGCAGAAAACCCCCTCCCTCTATCATTAACAATGATTTCTGTCTGTCCTATCACTCTCCCTGCTCTATCTAATTTGACAGCCATTCTACCTTGTATCACTCTATCCCAAGCGCTCTATCTAATTTTACCAGAACCCAGTCTTTTCAGAAATACAAGTTTTCAGAAATTCAAGTTTTACCAGATCCCTGTTTTTGGCAATTGAAGTTACCAGAACTTTGTCAATCTGTTGCAGAATTCTGAGAGATCTCCGCTCTCGATGCTCCTTCTTTCCTGTGATTAAACTCTCTCAAAGTTGAATATACAGTAGTAGAATTACAGTACAGTAGAACCTATAGTAGAAACTACTTACACAGCCCTACATTTGTAGTTTTAACATGGCATTACACTTTGGAATAAACACTGATAATTTGGCTTACAGGTACAATTACTTTGATAAATTATATAAATATACACCTTTTTAAAGGTTTATTTGTAATAAGATAATCTTGTTATTCTATATTATATTCAGAGTGCCATATTCAAATAAATATTAAATTAGATTACTTCAAATAAATTTTGCTAGTCTGTTTCATTGACTATAACATTTGATTACAGTAAGTCTGTAGTATTATTATTTAAAGACAACGTCATTTAGTTGCTGAGTGTAAGTGTTCAGGTACAATTATTGAGAAGCTGCCCTGAGGACCCAGACTCCCTGTTTCCTGACTGCTGCAGAACATCTAGCTGAAGAATCCTCATCGCCTGTCATCTGATCACCACACCACCACAGCTCTTTATATTTGCTTTAAATTTTAGATATCTGAAAGATTTACACAAAGTCTACTTAAAAGCCAAGAGTTTTATTGTAGCCTCTTGTTTATGGTGATTTATTCTGCATATCCCTTCACAGAAGTTAAGATCTAATCATTAACCAGTCTGGTTAAAAATATAAGTAAAAATATTCTGTTTTCTTTTTTTAAAAAAGCTGCAATAAAACTGACCCGTGTTTTCAGAGAACTTTGAGTATCTTTTATATTGAGTTTG
>NW_027051846.1:0-107005 GCF_036321145.2 Pelmatolapia mariae
TTCCAGATCTTGGTAAAGTGGAGACATATGAACTCCGCAATTTCAACAACTATTTAATTATCATATTTACTCAAGATTAATATAACTTTTTATGTGGAAATGTGGAACATTTGTCCTCCATAATCCTCCCTAGGGTGGATTTGAGTTGGACGGATCCCTCATTAACACACCAGATCAGAGGTTTGTAGCGCTGCATACCTGCCCACTCATTTTGGTCCAATGTCAGAAATTGTAAAGCAGCTTTAACATTTAATCTTAAAGAACTGCGTTGCAGTTTTCCTGTCAGTGATAGATTATGTCTTCAGGTGTAGTTTTGAAGCAGTAACACCTGAGAGTAAACCTGCAAAATCACCCTGTGATGCAGCTAGATGCAGGACGCATGACCCAGTCATGACTTCAACTTTTCTCCTTTGAGTTTTCTGTCCTTGTGCAGGTGATGATGATATCTTCCTCCTTTGTATTCAGGCCACGTGGATGCAATTACTGTGTCCCTGACCTATATATAAGATGAGCTGTGCAGGCAAACCTTCCAGTTAACATCTGATTTTTGGAGAAGTTCATCCTGACAGCAGGAAAGAGGAGGACGCAGCCAGCGTTTCACAAACCAAACAACAGTTTTCTTCTTTTTTGTCATAATTCAATTTATTTGTTTCAGTCAAAAGCACGTCAGTAGAGTGATTTGATTAGTTTAGAAAACTTACATTCGTCTAAATGGAAAAATAGATCTCTCTTAGAATAAAGAATCAATCATTCAATAATCAGCATGACTGAAAAATAAAATAAAATAAAAAACAACTCATCTTCCCTTCACCGTAAACTTTGAAACACAGAAGATGACAGCGGTTCAGAAGCAGCAGATAAAGACAAACAGCACTTGGATTTTCAGTCACATCGACCTACAGAGGGAAAACTGGTCTGACTCTCCATGTATGGGCTCAAATTGTGATCATAAATATTTTGTATGACAGCCAAACCCATCTGTTCTCTGATTGGATTGTTAAATTTGTGATTGACATGACATTGGCCAATCACATGAAAGGAAGAAAAATAGGGTCAAAATTCGTACTTGTAACTTGAAACTTGAGTGCAGAATTTCACATGTATTTTTTAGCTAAGTCCACACACAAATCTTTTTTACACACACACAAATTCTTTTTACACATACAAATCCTGATTTACAAGTACAAAATATTCATGACCACAATTTGAGCCCATATCCATGGTTTCCCCCGCACAGATCAGAGATCGGTCAATAAGATTATTCAGCAGACTTGATGTCAGCACGTGTCAGAGCTATTCCATTTCTCGCATATTTTTAATTTTCATAATAAAATATTTTCACCAGTGTCTCTAAATGTGTCCAAAAAAACAAATGAGCATTTCTTCAGTTGAGCCAAAAGCAGCGAGTTAACTGCACTGCCACACTCAAACCACCGGGGGGCAGCACAATCAAGGCACATGAAACTACCACAGGACATAAAACATTTGACTGCACTGAAAAAAAAATTAAAAATAAAAGATGTAAGTGCTCTAATGGACTCTGCATTAGAAAAAAAAATTAAATGTTACATAATGTTTGCTTTTTCAGACAAAAAGAGCAGAAAACCTGCTGCTGCTTAAGAGCAGGTTTATTTTTCTTCTAAATTTAATCAAATTTCCAGATAATTGAACATCATCATAGCAGGTTGATCCTGCTTCATCCCCCAGCTGGACCGAGCAGGTTTCCAGCACGATTGAACAAACTTAAATCAGGGCCCGTGATTCACTTATATTATGGAAGCACAACCTCGACGTCCCACGAAGGCTTTAACGTGGCGTTGGCAACAAGCGTACGTTGTGCAAAAAACACGGAAGAGGGAACAAATTTTGGTCTCTAACGATTGAGCCTTTGCAGCTTCAAACAGTCGTTGGCGTGTTGAATAAAACATGGAAACATCAGCATGTTTACTGCGACTCTGTAGGCACATCGAAGCTCCACAACTTTCCTTCTTATGTGGACTTAAAGATCACCGTCGCCTCTCCCCTCCCTCATTTTACTGCTCAGCTTGAAGTGAAACACGTCCTCCTCTGACTCACTGCATCTGGACAGTCTACTAATGTTCCCCAATGATTTCCCGGGGTGAGGGGGAAGGAACACAACACCGCCCACCTCATGCAGCATTTAACAAGTCAATAACTCCCCCTTCTCCTCCTCCATGTCCACTCCCTTACACTCTGTGTAACCAGCTTTGCCCTCCACCCAAAACCCCTGTTTAAGGCTCCTCAGTGTTCACAAACATTTTGAAATCTGCAGCCATTTTCTCTGTGATTTAAAGCTCAATGCTAAGGACACCTCGGTGATGATCAATCTGCCACTGTGTGTGCGCTGTGACTGCTCTGCAGTGGTACCAAAAGCAACAAATAGATGGATGAAAGCAGAAGAAGAAGATGGGTGCTATGGTGAGGATGACGGGATGGCAGAGAGCGAGGCAAGGAAAAGAAAATACAAATAGAAGCATCACATAAGTGAGGAGGAGCAGAGCCACAGCTGTTTGAGGGAGAAACTCCACCCGCGAGCACTTAAACACTTGCTGGAGGTGTAGTGGTTTTTCTAAACGGGCAAAGAGCTCTGCGGCTTTTAAGGTCCAGCATGCAGCACAACGACACGGCTGAGGGAGTTTTGTTTGTTGTGAGTGTAAAAACAAATCTGGCTTAATCAGAATTCACATCCACACAAAATGTGCCTGTGAACATTTTTCACTGGAGCTGTTTCATCCTGCAAAAACAAAAAAAGACACAAAAACTGAAAACTGTCGCAAGTGAAGATGGAAGCGCAGCAATCGCCTCACAGATTTCACAACCTGTTTATGTCAACAAAATCTCTAACGAATTTTCCTCCTCTGATGTTTTCCTGCCGCTTTATGAAAATCTCGTGCCAAAAGAAAGTCTGAGTCACGAGGGAAATATGAACGTGAAAACGGTGCCAAAGCTGTGTGAGATTTCTGTGGGTGTGACCGCTTGTTTACTGTGTTTTAAGGTGGCTTGTTTCTTTACATTCATTCTTACCCGTCGTCATCAGTGACCCCAACTCTAACCTGTGATTCACTTAAACGATGGAATACATATTCGGATTTGTATTCTATTAAATTTGGCAATCAGGGAACAACTAAAATATTCATTCTAAACACGTTCCAAACAACGTGTTGGCGTTACGGCTATCGCCTATGATGACTCAGAAGGTTAAGACCACAGACGAGTCTGGATCCACTGATGCCAGGCAGCAGCTTCCACAGCTGAAAGCCAATTTATCCCTTTCCCAACGTTCCAGTAAGACTTCTACTTAAATTTTGGTGTGATTCACTTGCTGAGGCCCACACACAGCCTCTAGGCTGGATGAAGATATGTTGGACGCAATTCTGCTTGGACAAGTTAACGTGGCTGGTTTAAAAATCTGGAACTGGGGAGGCGCTACTGAATGTGTGAAATGACCCTTTAGTGCTTTCAAGAAACAGGATCAAGTTGACGAGTTTAAGGCAACAATGAGAAACTCTTTAGAGAGCGAAACAACATGACGGCCTCTGATCAGAAACCAGGAACGCTGGTGCAGGAGCGCCCCACGAAGCTCTGATACATGATAAAATAAATATAAATAAATTAAATATAAATACTTATATCTAATGATATATAACAGGAAAATTGATTGATATCTAATGATTATTTATACAATGTGCTTAGCTGGGGTTCACTTTAATATAACATGAAGAAACAGACGTTTTCCTGCGTTGGCGTCGCCCATGACACAGACGAGCACCTTCCCTCCTGAAGGTCACGTCCATAAAGGCTTTCATTTACGAGTTTCAGCCTCTCTCACACAAACAGACACAAACACGCTGCACTGCAGAGGAGTGTAAAGGCCAGAGAAAACTAATCCCCCGTCGTTGCATAAGATGCTGTAATTCTGGCTGATGTGTTTGCTGCGACGCAGACAAACGTCGCTCTTCGTGCAGCCGTGATGAAACGAGACGCCGGGAAAAAGATGGTGATGGATTTTCCTTCTCCGGAGGCTGAACGTTTGATGAATGGATGATGAAACACGTGGGTCTTTATGTGTTTGTGATTTAGCTCAAATGAGGCAGGACTACCGTCAGTTCACACAGTCATGGCTTCGGAGTGTTCAGTATTAAATTAACAGTCACATTAAATAATCAGAATTAAAAACCTAATGATGCTTAATCCTTTTAAATGAAATCTTTTCACAATAACAGCCTGTTACATCAGATCTTTTTGAATTGTTTGTGCTGCTAAATTAATGTTTATTTCTTCTTTTTTCAAATGTTGTAAAACAAAACAAAAACCATTAAAGAAACATATTCACAGACTTCAGGAAGTGAGGAAAAACTGAGCTGAACACTCAGTTTGAGACATTTTTTTCCTCTACTCTTGAATCTTTCTGATGTCGTCGAGCAGTTTTAAGGGAAGGGAAGCTAACTGTGAATAATAAAAAGGTCAGTTTTGGCTGTTCCCAAATTTAAAACAGGGCTTTACGCATGTTTAGAGATTTGTGTCTCTTCCTGGAATTAGAACTGGGGCGTGTAAACCACTACACTGTGGAGCCACTGATGTTACTCTAGTATGGAGCTTGAAATGAGCCAATTACATCAACTTTGAACGGACTCCGTTTGTGTTGATTTACAGGTCAAAATATCTGTACTAAAATCTCTTATTGTGAAAAGAAAGCTTGATATGTTATTATTAAACAAAGCTTGAAAAAAGTCATTTTTAGTGTAATTCATGGCATTATTTGGAGTTTGTTTCATTATTTGTCTAATACTGAACACTCCGCTCATGGCATTTTAATGTAATAACATCAGGAGGCTTGAATCCGCTGCTTTGCTCCTGCAGCTGCACAGTTCCTGCAGCTGCACAGCTCCTGATGCGACAGGTGAAACACATTTATTGTTAAACGCCGTCACAGAGCAGAGATGAAAGCGGGCAGTCGAGATTGTTCAGTCTCATCCAGTGATTAACCTCGACAGGCCTCTGTGCACCTCGGCCTGTACTGGGCCGTACTCCACCACCTCTCCGTCTACTGTAATTATTCCTTTGGGCGAGTACGGCTCCAGCCTGAGCGCCCGCACCTTAGTGTACACCAGATGTTGGCAGTTAGTAGTCAGATGTGCACCCTTCTCCATAGCTAGGAACAGCCTCAGCAGCGCAGTGGGCGATATCCCCGCTCTAACGTAAAAAAGATGAATGACGCCGTCGTCCAGGGTGGCCTCCGGTGCCGCCAGGAGATCCTCTGCCAGGTGGGATTGGTACATGGCCAGCATGAGGACAAAGTCTTCCTCCGGCACCACCACCCAGTCTTCGGGCAGCGGCTGATCCAGAGGTGGCAGCAGGGAATCGTGTGGGCCGGGGAGGGCTTTGGTGGCGCTTCGAGAAGGCGTGCTCTCCACCCGCCTCACTTTGAGGGAGTTGTTGGAGTGGCAGGAGTTGTGGAAGGAGGAGTCTCTGGCAGCAGGTAGTGTCACGGGGGGGACCCGATCCATGCAGAGCATTGTGTTACTCCTCAAAGCCTCCTCGCTGTTGTGGTCCTTGGTGGCGGGCAGGTAAGCCAGCCTGCCCTTATAGACGCGGAGCGAGGCCAGCCGCACCAGCGTGCCAATGGTGAAGCGGACGGCGCCAAAGTGACGGTACTTCTCGCTCTCTATATCGACGTCCGCTACAAAGCCCCAGGCCATAGACAGGAAGGAGAAGAGACGGGGGCTGGAGGAGAGATGGACGGAGACCATATCCATGTGGGACACCAGACCTTTGCAGAGCAGGAAGCCACAGCTGACCAGGAGCTCCTCGCTGGTCACAGGAGAGGCTCTGCAGGAGGAGAGGGGACATTTAAACACTTCATGGCAGCTCCTGCTTTCAGACACAACCACAGTTGGGCTGAAACAACCACATGAATAAATTATAAGTGATTTGTAACTAAATTATTTAGGAAGTATTGTGGTGATTAATTAATGTCGTGGTTAACTGTACATCTTCAGCTGTTGGATAAATGTGATTTTTAACAATAACAACTCACAACAATATATCAGTTAATCAAGAAAGCAGTGTGCATATTATTAAATAATCAGAATATTCAGCCTTAAAGTAAATATAAGACAAGATTTTGAAATGTTGACATGTAAATAGGCAAGTTAGACATTTAAAAGCCTAATGACCACTTATATTTATTTTATTGCTACGGCTTAATTTAGAAATCACCTCTACAGGCCACATTCGCCTTGTGTTTTTTGTTCTGTACAAGCACATTTATGCATTTCCTGCTGCACACTCAGTCACATGGGAGGGGAGCAGGTTTAAGGGTTCAGCATTTTGCCCAAGGACACGTCAACATGCAAACTGTGGAGGTGGAGATCTCCTCCACAGACTCACTGCGAAATGACCTGCTCTACCTCCTGATCCACAATCCAAGCTTTATTTATAAAAAGAGAAACATCCACCACAGAACAGCTTCCATTCTGGTTCCATTTAGTCATTATTTGCAATGAAATCTATTTAAATGTGAGCGACGGGCTTTTGTAATGTAAAGCAGAGGCGTCTGATCCAAACTGGAAACAAATCTAGACCTTCAACTAAAGATGATTTTCAGTGTTGATTTATGTTTCAGTTCATAAAATATCAACAACAAATCATTTGAGACTCTGCAGACAGCTAGTTTCCCCTCATCAGTCTGGCAGGAGGAGGCAGTTAAAAATCTGGTTTCAAACACAAGATAAAGACACCAAAATAAAACAGAAAGGCTCCTTCTGTATTTTTAGGAAGTGGGTCAAGGCATCCTTGTGTTTTTGTAAGTGAACTTTAAAAAGTGGCGTTATACAATACAGGGCTAACAGCGACCTTGTTGTACTATCTGAAATCACTGAGGTGGGGGAGAGAAGAGGTGGAGCCCCTACAAAGCTCAGAGGGTGGGGGTGTAGGCGAAGGACAGTGTGGGCCTTCAGATAACAAAGACAACCCCATCTGGGAGAACGGACACAGAGGTGGAAGGTCACGTCAACACGCACCCACAGATTTGCCGGCTGTTACAGCCAACGGCCAATTACAGCGAGGACTGGACGTCTCAGCGGAGCTCAGATATCTCCATATTCAACATCCTGAATTTATTCATCAGTCTAGCTTTCCAAACAAACTCATCTACATTTTCACAGCTCTGTTACTGTATAATCACGCTCTGGTAAAAAGGTCAAGAAATAATCTGATTATAAGGCGATTTCCAGCTCATCCTGCTTTGCCTCTCAGTTTTATGTGTTAAAGTTATTAATTCAATTTATAGAGCACAAAACCACAACATGATTTATAGACGTGCTCTTGGATTGTTTGGGGTAATAAAGAGCAAAGAATTAAACCTTTGTGAGCAGCCTGCTACTGTGTGCAGATTTCAGCAACATTTACTTTCAGAGAGATAGTTATGTCAATGTCAGAAGAAAGAGCAAGACGCGATCACAGAGCAGCAGGATGCTGTTTGTGGCATAAAAATGTCAAAAATTTAGCAACATGTTAGCAACAATAAGGTGAAATAAATCAGGTTAACAAGAGAGATTCAAATACCCAAAATGAAAAACTGAATGCCTACCCAACGAATGAATATTGAATAGTCAAATATTTGGCCAATCATGGTACATGATCTTAAGTTTAGTGATTTACCTAACAAATGAAAGCTCACCATTTTGATCCCAGGAGGAGACACAAATCCCTTTGGGGTTGCGCCAGAAAGGCCATCTGATGTCAAAAAACAAAAACAGATGGAACATGTGGAGCTACCTGCCTACCTTGTGAATAGGGAACCAGCCAAAAGTAGCTCTTCATTGTACAATACCTTAAAGTATAGAGTAAGTGCACAGCAACAGTGTGGAGGAGAAGCTCAGTGTTAACAGAAAGAAGCTTCAGATAGAGGCTCAAGAACGGCAGCCATCTTCCTTTGACTGATATCCACTGATGAAAAGCAAGGTGTCTTACAGGTGTTTAGCAGGTAAGTCATCGCTTGAGTTTAATCTGAGAACTACTGTTTCTGTGGTGTCGTATGCAGCCGTAATCACTGTGTGTGAAGTGGACAGGAACATGAATGAAAACAGAAGGGGTCCCAGTATGCAGCCTTGAGGAACACCGAGGTTAAACTGCATTTATTGTCCACATTTCAATGCACTAATTTCTCTCCTATATTAAACATGCAGTGACATTAACTATAACACACACTCTTCTGCTCACTGATGATGCATCAAGGTCTATTTGTGGGGCGCACTCATGGATAAGAATATATAAAAATGACCTCCCGGATCACTTGACCTGTGTAAACATTTCCTAATTGCTTTAGGTTCTCAATCACTAGTTTAAAATCTCATTGATTACAACTAATAGATTAGATTAGAGTCCAAAAGATTAGTCCAAAAGAAGGATAAAAGTACAACTGCACTAAAAATGTGCTTTATCCTCTTAGACTTTGACTTACATATTTATTCACATTTTACAACACAAACATCCCACTGTATTCAACAACTAACTCAACAGGAAAGTGTGAAATTAAGTCATGGATAGAGGGAGCCAATGGGCCGTTTTCCATATCTATCCATCTTTTATTTACAGTCAGTAGGTCTGAATGTTAGTGTAGCTCACTGAAGTGGTTGGTCTCTTTCAAACTGGAATAATGGTGGTAGCTTTGAAGCATTGGGAGACTACAGCCTGTGACAGACACATATTGAAGCTGCTGGTGTTAGTTAAGCGGCGAACCCTTGCTGCACCCATCCAGGACTCCTGTCAGGGCCTGCTGCTTCCGCGGAGTCTTCTGTCATGTGTCCACAGCATCAGTGGTGCGCCTGGCGCTGTGGGCTTTGCTCTCTATGTCATTTCCTTGTTATTCCTGTCAGAGTGGGCAATAAATCTGTTGCTCTCCTGATGGGATGATGGATGTGGTGGGGGTGGTACCGTTGTGACAAGCGATATAGAACTGTATGGCTTGCCATTGATGGTTGGATGACGTTGTAGCTCCTGCTCAGAAGCAAATTAGACCCTCAGCCAGCAAACCTGCACACTGCCAGTGTTTTGCATAACACCAAATACATTCTAGCTGTCGCTCGTTTGATCCACGTAGCCTCGGTGAACCCGACATTCAGCTGGGAATAATACCAAATACAATCTGGCCAGGGCTACTGCAGGACAGAGAGAGAGAGATTTTCTGGATGCCCCGGGACTGTGAGAGGAGAGTAAACAATGCAGAATCTGGTCCCTTCCTCCCATTGTTGCTGCCGCTCTCACTGGAAGACTATTGTTTGATGAGAAGCTGATTGGCAGATGAAAGAATAAACCACCAGTGAGAGGTGTTTTCTTCAGTTTGACTATATTCACTTTAACTTTTATTCAGTCTGGAATTCCCCCCCCCATTTTTTTTTTTTTAAATCCAAGACAGCAGGACAAAAAACTGCTTGACTACAAAAAACATCCGCCGAAAAAACAACACTTGAATGAAAAATAATTTAATTAAATAAAACAGCGAGGCGCTCAGATAAAGCTCATGTGACCTACAAAAAACGAAGCAGCTTGAAAAGGAAGCGCCTCAAAGCACTTAAACAAGCTTTTTTTTTCCATTTCCCACATGGTGACTTTAGAGCAGCGGTCCCCAACCCCCGGGCCTCGGACCGGTACCGGTCCGTGAGTTGTTTGGTACCGGGCCGCGAGATTTGAGGCTCAGGTGTGAAATGTATGGTTTTCAGGGTTTTTAATCGGTTTTCAGCGTTATTTTGTTATCGTTTTTATCGTTAACTCGGTTTTCCTGGGTCTTTTCACGTGTGTTATGAATAAATCTTATTTTTTTCGGTACCGGTACTAGTTTTATTTTGTTGTATTTATCCGCGACACCTTAAAGGCCGGTCCGTGAAAATATTGTCGGGCATAAACCGGTCCGTGGCGCAAAAAAGGTTGGGGACCGCTGCTTTAGAGTATAAAGAGCAGAATAACAAAACACAAAAATAGAAGCCACAGTTTAAAAGCTGTTTACATAGAGGGACGCAAATTTGTATAGAAATGGACCAAGAAGCCACATCTTTATGAAACAAACCAACCACCTGTAAGAAAATTAACAGCGTGTCACATGTTTTGGTACCAAACGAAGGGATGATTTAGGCACTTACACTCTCCAGTGATGTGACCTGCCTATTAGTGGAAATAAATACCAGTAAGAAGAACTGAGAACGCCTGACACGAGCCACTTAAACCGAGATGCAAGTCCTTAACCAAGAAACAATTGTAGACAATGGCTGTTGGAGACCAACTGCAAGTAGCTACAGTGACCAACTGGTCAACTTAACCAGCAACACCCTTAGGGCAACATGTTGCAATCAATCAATCAGTCTGTGTTGATTTGTGCAACTTGTCTGTAAAACATCTCTTTGCAATTGGGGCCTCGACTGGTTTGCAACTGGTTGCACTCTTGTTATATTCCTACATAAAATCAAGGCTGTGTTTGTTAATCATGTTTCAAATCTTCAAATCCAGTTGCTTTGAAGATGGCAACTGACTGCGAGTCGCCCATACCTGGTTCTTTCTTTGGCTTGACCATTTAAAAGATTGTTGTCAAGATTGTTGAGTTCACTGCATACGACTGCAATAATTTGGACGTGCCCCAGTGTCCATCCACTATTTTCTCTAATGTGACTGTAGCATCATGTTAAGATGCAACAGAAAAGGCCGCACAAAGTGATGATTTGGCATCGTGCCCTGCTAAGAGTGACAGTCCCTTTTTTATGCTTCTGGTAATTACAAGGAAATATGAGTGCATAAAGAGTCCTGACACATCAAGAAGATGATTTAGGAGTCACTGGCCCAGCATATGAAGGCAATGAGTAAATGATGTCATGTAACCAATAAATGGTTCAGGATTTACTGCAAACTGGAAAAAAATACAACAAAAACAAGGTATGCTTCTTCTTCTTATCATCATTATTATTATTATTATTATTATTATTATTATTGCACAGATAATTAAAAAAAAGAAAACATAACATCTGCTGCCACTGACCTTTTAAATAACAGCTTTTAATGTTAATATTTTATTCCAGATGTTTCTGTGTTATGATGTTATATTTATTTTATTTAACTGTTTGGTTGATGGTTGAGTGACTTCTGCTGATTGTAGCCCTCAGGGATCATTACGATGTCCTTGACCCCTGATGTACTGCAGGTTTCAGACTCAAACCGATGACACTGTACTTCATAAACAACGCCACTGGTCTTTTTTTTTTTTTTTTTTTTTAGACTGAATGGTAGTTAGTAACAGTTTATGCTACATGAACATTTACAGATAAACGTGGTCTGATACATATGCCGATATCGGCCGAGGACAGCTTTATTATTAGGTGATATGTGGTTAACTGATTTTTAAACTCCTCCCATCAACTGTGTTCTGAGTGTTTGAGTTTCCCACTAACTACAGACCAAATTGTGTCACTGCAGGGATAGTGTGTGATAAGTGAGTAATCTGCTTGTATGTATTTGTGTTATAATAAATGTCACTGCATGTATAGAGTAAACGAGTTCCTTTATCTTCTGTCCTCTGACTTCTTCTTTCAGTTATGTGTTCAGGCTGAATGATCTCCAAACAATAACCCATTTGAATGAGTCATGAATAATTAATTCAGATGAGAGGAGTGCATTTTACAGCGAAAAGCACCAAAAGGAGTCAGGACCATGTGTGTCTGAGGTTCAGCCGTGCAAAAGATGCTGTATCTACAGCAATGCTGCAAATAAATACATCCTATTGATTTCTGTAACATGTCCACAACATTTTACAGAAAAAGCTGTTGTTATATGACTGATGAGAAACAGAAGGTTCGACAGGCCCCACTGAACCATACTTAAAGGGATCAGAGCCACGATTCAGAGTCCTTGTCTGCAGATCTTTGTTCTTACGTGAGAATAAAAATAGACAGACCTCCTCCTGCTACGATCACTTGCTAAGAAAGTAATTACTAATGACAGCTGCTGTTCGGTTGAAACTACACTTTGCATTTGATTTAAATCACTTAACCACAGGTATGTGCATGCTGCGCGTGTAATGCTGTGGCTCAGGCTGGTATGTTCACAGACTGGCTGGACTGGTTTCGGTGGAGGTTCATCATGAGAAACTAATCATTTTTACTATCGATTAATCTGCTCATTGATTATTAGTGTATTTTTAAAATGGCAAAAACAAAAGATCTTTATTTTTAAGATGATGTCTTATTAAGTTTTATTTTATCTATCCAACAGTCCAAAACTGGAAAAAAAGGTTCAAGGTTTTGAGGTTTCTACAGAGTGCTGATGACTGATTTGTGCGTGTGTGTGCGTGCCTCACCCAGAGTAATGATGTATGGATGCAGCCAAGGCGTTGCCTGATCCACCAGGAAGGATACCCAGCGGTGTCCGGATGGCCTCCTCCCAATCTGGCCTCTCTAGCAGACCATTTATCACCTGACGCACACAGAAAATACAGCCTCAGTAAGGTGGCCTGAAAATTTTACTGTGTCAGCTAGCCAGTGACAGATATACACTGTATGGACCAAAGTACGGGGCTACCTGCACATCAAACCAGCAGGAGCTGGTGACTGTGGAAAGCCATGCAATTAAGTTTTTGCGCTGATGTTAATGCAAGAGGAGGTTTGGAACTGTAAGGCTGAGGTTCTGTGGTCCCCACACACTTCCACTTTGCAATAATAGCACTTAGAGCTGATCATAGAATATTTAGGAGGGAAGAAATTTCATAAACTGACTTGCTGCAGCAGTGGTATCCTGTTACAGTCACACGCTTGACTTCAGTGAGCTCTTTAGAATGATTCTTTTCACAAGGTGTTTGATGAAAGCAGCTACATTCAGATATCAAGAGAAAGTGTGGCCCAATTTTGTCCATAGTTTACTTCTATTTACAAAGTATTTTTGAAAGTACAGTAATGCAGGTTGTAAATATTGCCATCATATCAACAGTTTATGATACTCTTAGAAAAACCTGCAGTGCATGCAGCAGAGTAGCAGAGTCAAATGGCGTCTGCACAGCAAGTTTCCAACCACCAATCCATCCATACACTTTTTTAACTGCTTGTCCAATTCAGGGTCGTGGGGGCCTAGAGCCTATCACAGCTGTCATAGGAGAAAAGGAAGGGTACACCTGAGACATGATGCCAGTCTATCACAGGGTTAACATAAATTAATCACTAATCAACCCAACATGCATGTCTTTGGACCGTGGGAAGAAGCCAAAGACCTGAACAAAATCCATGCAGGCAGGGGAGAACAAACTCCACACAGAAAAGCTCCTGCTGGCTGAAATGTTCGAACTAGGAAACCTCTTGTTGTGGGCTGACAACGCTAACCACTGCTACACTGTGTTGCTGAAATTTCTAGCATTGTACATATGTATATATTCTATGTAGCAAGTATTGTATGAAATACTGTGGTGGGGAGAAACAATAACCCATGATTTTTCCCATCTCAACTCTAACATGTCATTGTCATCAGCTCCAAAAGTCCGGTATTGGTCAGGCTCCGACAGTCAGCATCCAGCCTGGCAGCACAATCTTTTGTAGTACTGTGGAGTGCTAATATTCATGTGCTCACAGAGAGAATAGAAAACTATTGTGTTTACGCCATTGTACTCACTCATTTTACCTTTTAGGAACGCAATTTTAACCATTTTAGACTGAAATAACCCAGGCAGAGTCTATGTACATTTAACCTAACACTGTCTGTGTGATGGATGACTGTGAGGTGAATTTGCTGGGTTGAGTAGCCGACTGCTGTTTCTACTGGTCTGCTCTTTTTTGATTGGCAGGCTACATTTTTAGTTATTCGTCTTATAAATGTCAGAAATTGCCCATGTCTTTAAAAAATGACCATACAATCAAAACATTTATGCCCAAAAATGCTGATTTCACGTAATTTGCTTATATGTAAATATAAAACGATGTAAAACATTATTTTTAATAGAATCTGGCCAAATGAAACATACTTGATTGGCATACATTCAGTTTACAAAAAGTATATTTGAATAAATAAACAGCTGAGTTCATATATTCCAGCTGGATTGGTTTTGAGATTACGGTCGTGTTTTTGGTTATGAACATAGTGCACGTGTGTGTCTTTACCTCATACAGAAGTCCGTCTCCTGACATGATGACTAAAGCGTCCCACTGCGACAGGTCGGCCTCTTTCACCATCTCCCGAGCGTGATTCTGCCGCTCTGCAAGACAAACAGAGAAAATATGTAAAGTATGTTGACTCATGCAGGTTTGTCTTTCCTGGAAGAGAAATCTGAAAAGGGGGACACTTTCTCAAAATGTCAGCTTCATTCCTCCTCAGAGGAAGGTCATGGTTGGCCCTCATAGAGGTGTAGCTACTTGTGTTACAGCTGAATAGCATAGCTGTGCAAGCACGGCCAAAAGACAGGAACATGACACAAACACGAACACCTGAGGCAGTCTGAGTAGATCCCTGCTCCTCCTGTAGTTTTAGTCTTCCTCCCCTTCCCTTCAGTTTCCAAATTAAAGTATCACCGTGGGAGGGAAAGTTGATATATGGTCTTAAATGAAGCGCCTGTCACACCGCCAATTAGATTGAGAGAACTAAATTACTCAGGAGCACTCTGTCAAATTAGTCCGAGAATGAATAATCTGATGTGCGTCTGTCGCTAATGGGCCAGCTGCTTGGATGGTACAGGAGTAAACTTTTCTACTTTTTGGTGTTCATGATTAAAGCGTAGACTTTAAAATGAGGGGGGAAAAATCCAGATGGGTACAAAACAGGTATAAATGTAACACGTGTACAAAAGTTCAGAAAAAAGGTGACAAATCCCCCAAAAAACTAATTATTGTGGACATACCAACAAACCACAACATCAAAACCACGAGTATTTAGAAGGTTTTGTGTTTGTAAGGCTGTCACACGCGTGTCACATCTGAACATTTTATTGCACAAGCCTCGTGAGTTTTCTTAATCAGGTTTTTGAATATTCTATTCGCGTTTGTCTGCCCTTGTAGGAAGCCTTTGTATCTCTCTTTCACTGTCAGAGTCTCTTTCTCAACAGTTTCAAGGTTAAAGGGCAGAAGAAGTGCTCTGAGGCGTAAAACACACACTCACACACACAACAGCACCACTGGTTTGTGTTTCTGTATTTCATATTTCCAAATATATTTACAAAGCAGCAATCATTCTCTCATTTGATTAGATAAGAAAAAAAAAAATAAGGTAACGATGAAGCATTTCAGTAAAGTTGGACTTTAGGTTGTTGAAATAATGGAATCACTGGATTTCTCACTGTATCACCAGTAAAAGTATCAAGTATTTAGACATTTAGTATTACATATTCAACATGGTGCTTATATTTCATACTTACAAAAGCTATTAAGAAGCTATTAATAACTTCTTTTATTTTTTTTAATACCACCACGCACTGCTTTGTTGAAGATGGGTTTGTTTTTTTAAATAGGAACACAGAAACCAGACACTGCTCTCATTCAGCAGCCTGTTAGTTATGCTAATACACTAATACGCCTCCAGTGCCGGTGCGAGCCAGTTTGGTCTTGGTGTCTTTTCGGACCAGACCACATTTTCACAGCTCTGAGAACCGATCATTACATACCATAAATAGCGGAACGTGAAATATGAAGAAATATGAAGTATTTCATTACTGGGTTACTTCTGTAAAAATGCCTAAAGTTCTGATTTTAATGCAAAGATACATGATACATGAACACGACCACTGTCTTCATGCATTAATTAACCCAACACACAGACACACATGCACTTCTCTCTAGTGACGGATCTATTTTTTTCTTCCTCTCTTTCTACTTCCTCTTCCCTGAAACCTACAGAACGAAGGAATCAATTCCTCCTCATCAGTCCATTCACATCACAATTACTTATTTGCGCAGAGTCTGAACACTGAAAAGGTTTAAAAGGCCTCCAATCAGCAACAAAGCTGCAGAGCAGCAACACTGCGGTGTGGCTGAAGGATAGCTCCTCACATCGGTCAAACCATTAGGGGATGGTGGAACTGCTTGTTATGGTTTTTATAGTAGTTGCTGCAGTGGAGAGGAGACAAAATCAAGTACTGTTGAACTTTTGTGTTTCTAGCTTTGAACAGGTACTTAACAGCAATGTACCGACTGCAATTTCATGTTGAGCAACATTTGACTGACTCTGGAACTGATTGGCACAGATTGGCAGAGCTGTGAAAACGAGGGCAGCAGATGGCTACAACAGAAGATTACAGGCCACTGCGAGAGGATCACGATGAAGACAGATTCCAGCCCATTATCAAATACATGCCGTTTCACAGAAAACATTGTTGTAAAAGTCAACATCCTGTGTGATTTGCTTTTCTACACTGCATGCTGTCACCAAACCACAAACTTTTTAATTGTTTTTTAAAACCAGATGGTCAGTGATATGATATATGCAGTTTTTAGGTCCCTTTGAATATTGAAATTAGAGTTGAGAGACTCCACATTCATTTAGAAATGGGCCTGCAGGCATTACTATAATGGCTGCGAAGTGGTAAGACTTACTTTTATAAAGACTTTATCATCAATCTCAGCCTACTGGCTTACAGTAAAATCCTGCCACCAGCTGACTGACCGGCCCATCTGTGGCACTGAAGCATCAGCTCCTGCAAGGGCTTGAACAGCTGCAAGAGCACCGTGTCACTTGAAAATAAACAAATCCTGTTTGGGTGCACTTCCTTAAATGCCATTCTTCTTGAGATGACAGCCTCACAAATGACATTACAGTTCTCCACATATCAAATTCCTCTGTTGTGATGGTTTAAGTGCATGTAAGGTAACAGAAAGCCTCGTCCTCCTGTCGACCTTAATCTTCCAGCTAAAGGCAGCTTAATGAACCTCCACCTTGCTTTTACGTTTCCTGCCCGCAGCAATCTTTAAGCAGCTGCACTCCTCCAGCAACATGACAGCAGGTGATGACAGTTAAACAGCACAACATACCGAACGTGTGTGTGTGTGTGTGTGTGTGTGTGTGTGTGTGTGTGTGTGTGTGTGTGTGTGTGTGTGTGTGTGTGTGTGTGTGTGTGTGTGTGTGTGTGTGTGTGTATATAGAGCAGGAAACACTCTAAACACTGCGACAGCTTTCTCAGCTGCCGGGAGCGGCCTGACATTGAAGTCACCCAAACTTTGTACACACACAATTGTAAAAACTACATCCCCTCCCCCCTCTCTCTCTCACACACACACACACACACACACACACACACACACACACACACACACACACACACACACACACACACACACCACACACACAGTGTTTAATTCTTGGCTTTCACTCCACTGACCCAGCACTTCTGAGGCTGTAGTAACAGTAACAGAAAAACATCTCATCGCAGATCCATGGAGACACAGATGGGCTGACAGACATTTCCCGCCCTCAGTTCGGCCTCAAGCAAGATCAGCCAACAGGAGTTTAAACACCACCGCCCTCTTCTCCGTGTGTCCGAGGAAAACGTATCTCAACTCAGTGACAGTAAAGCTGTGGACCAACTTTACAAGTTAGTCGCAGCTTAACACAAACTATGTCGTGGTTAAGTGGAAACCTCCATATCAAACAAGTATGTCTACAATTGTTATCTACACTGGCTACGCAGCTCTCAAAGCCTCAAAATGACTGCCTCCATGAACGCTAGAGTATAGAGGATAAAGTATAGACATAGACTGTAGAGTTTCATCTTTTCTGCTTATTTACAGCAAAATAACAAATACAATAAAAAAAAGAATCGATCGGTGAGAAATATTTTCTTAACTGATTTTCAGAGTATTTCAGTGTTCCAGATTAACAGTCTGATAACATTAGATTGGTTGTGGTTTAGGAGACACGAGTAAAGCAGTAAAAACCTAAAGAAATTGCACAAGACATTTTTAATCCAAAAAAAAAAAAAAGAGAGAAAAGAAAAGCAAATGAATATTTTTAAATTTGTCAGACAAACTACTTTTCTGTCAGTTATTTCATCGTTCAGGCTTTAAAGGGTTCATTTCTGGTCCCTCCTGAGAGTCGCCACAAAATATGGACTGTCAAACACTGTAATATGTATCTTCATGTGTAAAATTGGCAGCGCTCCCCTTTAAGCATCACTGCCCAGCCAATTTTTGTACCCGGGTATGCTGTGTTATCTCCCAGGATTTCTGGCATTTGAGATCAATGTCTCCTTACTATTTTGAGCCTTTTACTTGTCTACAGCAGCTGTCAAAATGTCACTCGCTTTGTGCAGCTTTATTGCACAGCTCCAGTGTGATTTCCTGGATTCCTGCTTAACAGGAGGCTGTGATAGATTTTTAAACGGTTTCCTTTCAACATTTTGTGAGATCTAGGAAAATTCCTGCTCTCTCGTTGCCCTTTCTTCTAGTGTTCATGCAATAAAAGTTTTAACATCCTCACATGGGTCACAACAGAGAATAAGAGCTCCGACATGTACAGCAGATTTCAAAAGAGCATGACGAGTGCTGTCATAAATGAAAGAACAAAAGACTGAACAAGAAAGACAGAAAAAGCAACAGAGCAGTTTCAGGGAATAGCCATCTCTTCTGGTAAATATTTGTAATCTGTATTGAGTTTATCAGCCGGAGCAGAAAAGCATGACATTGTTTAATTAATACTGTCTGACAGTCATCTCAGAGTGCCTGTGAGGAATCAGCAGGCCTTCTTCACATGTGCACTAACAAGAACACAACCACAGACAGAACAACACACTCTCTCCTCTACACTGGACCCCCACAGCAGTGCAGTCATCCTTCATCCATCCTCCACCCCTGGCAGTGCCCGCAGCTGCCACACAGCAAGATTCAATAATGACTCTGTCCACTTTTGTTAATATCCGCTTACAAGAGCATCCACAAACGCTTCCAGCCGTATGCTTCATACAGATGCCACTAACACACAGGAACAGACAAACATGCTGTTATAAAGTGAGGGTGCCAAAAAACACATTATAAAGCACATTTTTCACAGGCAATGAGCTAACACTGCATCTATGGGTATAAACAACTTAAAATTGACCACTTTTTAATTCCTTCTTAAATGACAGGAAAAGATATAATAATACAAAATAGTCACAGGTAGTGGAGGAGCTCTAATGTAATGACTGGAACTAGTGGATGAGGCTTAGCAGAGTCCAGAGGCCAGTACAGTATTTTGCACCAGGCTGTCATCATGCTTTTTAATACAGCAGAGTGGGATATTTTAACATGGGAATCTGTGGTGATTGACTCTCTTTTGAAACCAGCCTCAAGTTGCCACTAGAGGAGCTGCAGTTTTTGGCACTTTTGTTTTGGTTTCATCTTTCAACTCAGGACGCTGCCCCTTAGTTAACACTCTTTTTCTCTTTTTCTTTCTTTCTTTTTTTTTTTTTAAAACAGCAGATTAGCAGTTGTTATAATCCAGTGATCTTTGATCTAGGACTGTGCCATATCATATCGCAAAGAGGTATAAATATATGAATAATGTAAAAATGTCAGACAAACAAAGAGACACGCCCAGGAATGAGGAAGAATCACACGTCAGGCACAGGCAAGGTGTGGACCAAATGTAAATAAATGACTCAACTGAGCGTCAGTAGTTGCATTCCATATGAGAGGAAAGGCAAGCAGTAAGTCCTTATTACTGACGTGGTTACATGGTCGTAAAGGATGGCTTTAAGGGATATTACGATCTAATATTGAGGCCATATCGTCCGCCCTTACTTTGAACTCAAAGTTATTGCTTTCCCTGTTCATTTAGACAGGGTCTTAGTCTTGTTAGTCCACAATAACTGCCTGGAGATATTAACAGAATGGCTACTGAGTGGGATTACTTGTTTCTAGCAGGACTGTGACATTGTGAACTTCATGATGCACAAAGCTGTGTGTTAAGTTTTATTTTTGCTAATACTTTTTAAATAAAGTTAAAGTAACTCAAAAATGAGTTTCGGTCACTGCTACATCTGTGTGATGTTCCACCTTGAGTGTGCAAAATTAAGTATGTTCAGAGTTTGAAAACACTGATTTTACGTTCACCTGCTGAAAAATCATAAAAGGTTCACAAAGTACACACAAAACTGTGAATGCCAGTGTACAGATGCTACAACAGGAATGGACTTTCACCAAAACACTATGGGGCAGATTTAGTAACAAAACTGGGTTTTCGCAAGGAATAAAAAAGGTACTATCATCTATTATAATGAGAGTGCGTAAAAGGGGAACGCAGAGATTCTTGCAACTGACCCTGTTGCATATGCATTTCTGCAAACTCTTTCTGAAGGAGCAACATAAAGGGAAAAAATATTTAAATTAAGCGTGCAAACTGATTTACTAACACTTACAACATTTTTACTGATAATCATGCTGATCTTTAAATCAGAAAAAAGGCTTGTGCTACTTTTTGCACTTTAAATTGGACTGACTACACCTTGGTTAGGAAAGCATTACAACGTTTGTAAATCACCTGTAAAACTACCCACAGTGCTATTTGGGGATCGTGCTCACACACTATTTTGCCCTGTTTAATGACGTTTTGTCTTTAACCACCTGACCTCTGGTCTCTGAACATGCCTGGTGGAGATATTTAGTACTGAGACATAATTCTAGGCTATTTGAGAGAGATTAGAGAGAAACATTTATTTCAGAAGTTGATCAGATTGTCCATCGCTGTTGTAATCAAGTTCTCCTGTCAGTGGCCATGCTGTTACATAGATGTAGATTTGAGGATTAATCTATTCTTATTCGTTCTCCGGGATTAACTTGTCTAAAAGTACATCTCTGAAATCATAAAAAGTCTTTTGTCTTTTCGACATTCTCTGCACGGCACCGTAAGAGGATTTCTTCTTCTTTCTTCCTGACTGTGATTTGCTCTCCCTCTGCCCTCCTTTCTTTCTTGGTGCACCGCCGACTGTGATGAAAACCACATTTTTTTGTCTGTTAACCTACACGACACTGATTCATGAACAAACACAGACACTCAAAGAAAAGAAAAAAACAAACTCCACCGATTAATTTCACAGACAGAAAGCATCTGAATCCCATCTGCTGATGAATTATCTGTCTGCCATGATACAGTTTTAGATGAGTTTCTAATAACGCACTATAAGATCATTACTATCCAGAGTAGATTACAGAGTCAACGGTGAACATGTCAGAATTGGGGCCCGTGAGATTATATCAAAGCACATTACAGCTAAAGAGGATTTTGTGTGAATGTGTGTGTGTTTATGATGGACCTGTCTTTATCCATATGTGTATTTGAGTGTGTGCACACAAAGTTATTACATAACAGCACAGCATGCTTACGGTTCAGAGGCAGTTGGTCAACATAATGGTGGCAGCAGCATGAAAACAAGAGGATTTGGGCAGCAGTAGATAGAGAGACAGAGGGAGGGAAAGAAAAGCAGATCCATGAATGGAGGTGTGGCCTTTGCTGAGCTGTGTGTGTTGGTTGGTGTTATCATTGACTCATCCTGCTAGTGGGAGGTTGACTTGTAAGTATGCACCGCTACATTATGAGGTGTGATTAAAAAGTTACAGCAATACATCCATAAAAATTACAAACCTGGCCTGTTTAAGATCATTGACTCACCCTCCTCCTGACCAATATCAGTGCATCTGCTATTTTTAGATTCCTCCCTGGAAATCCTATTATGACCACTCGCAATGTTCCCTCGCAATGTGATTTCACCACAAACTTTAAGCATCCACTTCTCTTTTAAAATGATCGAACCCACGTCTAGGTCTAAGCATAAATTCAGCGTCTCAGCTAAAAAGATGCCAAGACAAATCTGCTTATCATTTTTTTTTAAATACACTGACTATGTTTTGCTCCCTGAATTAGTCCTCCAATTCACTGCAGTTTCTTTAGGGTGCTGAGGATGAACATTTAGCGTGTCACTGTGACTTTTCTGGCCACACCAACATCATTGCTGCTCACTACCTGCCTAATCACCAGCTGTGTCTCCCTGTAACTTTATCCACTTACTGATAATTAAGCTAAAGAATAACGGTTCTGACACACTGGAGAAGAGGCACAGGGTCAAGGGAAGAGAATGGAACTTCCTTTTAAAAAACCCACCAGATCTGAAGATTATCAGCCCATAAACATCAAAACCCACACCTGATGACCCCCTTGTACAGTGCTGTGAAAAAGTATTCGCCACTCTTAAATCAGGAGTTAACTGTTATTAACCCAGTTTTTAGGAAAGCTGATTCATTTTCAGTAGCCAAATTCAGGTCTGATTAGTGCCAGAATCAAGAAATCACTTCAAAGAGCAACACATCATGCAAAGAAACAGCTGAGAAACAAAGTCATTGGAATCAGTCTGGAAAGGTCTACAAAGCAATTTCTAAGGCTTTGGGACTCCAGCGAACCATGGTGAGAGCCATTATCCACAAATGGAACAGTGATGAACCTACCCGGGGGGGCTGGCCTTCCAAAATTACTCTAAGACTGCCTCACCGCATCAATGACTTATCCAGGAGGTTACAAAAGAACCCAAGACAAAATCTAAAAACTGCAGGCCTCACTTGCCTTGGTTAAGGTCAGAGTTCATGATTCAACAGCAAGAACGATCTGGGCAAAGATGGCATCCAAGCCACGACTGACCAAAAAGAACAAAAAGCACCAGCCAATTTAGACTCGCCAATAATCCTCATACACAACATCTTTAACTGTGGGAGGAAGAACATGTAAACTCTGTGCTGAAAGCCACCAGCTGACTATGAATCTTTAAGCTAACCACATAAACGTTCCCAATTCACTGTCTTTTTATTCCGTTATTTTATTAAGCACTCAGTCAACTGAGCCAGCAATTCAAATATCCAGAAGATGATTTGATTCATGTATAATAGATGATTTCTTTCAGTCCTGTGGAGCAAATAGAGATCTTACTCAAGGACTTTTTGCTCCTTGGATGGATTCATTAAATATTACCAATTTATCTTAAAAGTCAGATACTCATCAATCCATCAGGCACAAATCAAGTGTCTGTCTCGTTTTTCAAATGAGGGTAAATCAGACAAAAATAGCAGAGTGAATATTAATTTACATTTTTAAGTCTTTTTCAGACTTGAATAAATTAGTTACAGTTATTGAATTCTCTGGGAATAAAAAGCTTGACTGATTTGTTTTGTTTGTTTGCAGCTCTGCTCTCAAAGTGCACATGTGAAGTTCTTTTTAATAAACATCTATTAAAAAAAACCAAATTGAGCGTAGAATATGTGCCTGCGACTCACCCGTGATAACCAGAGTGTGTTTAATGCCGGCTTCATTCAGCATTCGTTGGATGTGGTTGTTGTACAGCGTGAGTGCTTGTCCTTTCCCACTCTGTGGGTTCACCAGCAGCATCATCTGGCACGGGCGGGACATTTGGCTCATCAACACCCCTACAATGCAGAGGAAAGAAAATGTAACTAAAGGAATCCACAAATATGATCAGAATAAGTACGACAGGGTTGAAGATACACCACAAATTATATACTGGGAAACTGAAACTTGACCGCTGCTTTGAGAAATGATTTAAAGAAAATTTCTGAATTCACGATGGCTTTATATCGGATATTTTTCATACTGCGCACGCCTCTGTGTTATACTTTATCTTTGATAGACCATCATAATTCTCGCCTTGTTTTCTTTAGTGTTTTGTGCCCCTTCAGCACCAGTGGGAGGACGGCCTGACAGGATGATGTATGTGTTCTGTAGCGCCATAAAAAAAAATGCTTGTGAATAAAATGAAAAAACAGAGATGGAGAGATGAATAGTTTTTGTTTTATTTTTATTTTTTTATGCACACAAGATGCAAGGTTAACCAGGGTAATGCGTTTACATCCACTGTGCCAAGCTGAAATGCAAATTTGCATTGAGTTGGCTAATAATAAGGTCACCCCCTAGCATTTAGACATTTCAGTAAGGGTACACACATTGTACCAAGAAAGGAAGTAGTTTTTGTTGAAATGTCATAAAATATTAAACACAAAAGACACAGCACTAAATGTTCCTACATAAGAAAAGCCAGAAGCCAGGACACCTGGGAATCTGCACACTGGTATATTTGGAGATGCACACACAAACAGTAGCCTTATCTCTCCTAACCAGCTTTGGCCTCGTGTAAAGGAGAGGATGGAGGTGCAAAACGATTGTTACTGCTAAAATATTTCATTAATACCGCAACAGGAAGGAACCGATGGAGTGCAAGCCTGAATCGCCTGCATAGACCCAGCGGGATAAAAGGTCATGATAATGAATGCCTTCAGCGACAGAAACATGGGCCATACACAGAAACACACCCAGCACAAACTAGACCCTTGAATGTTCTGCACATTAAAGACGGCATGTGAACTGACTTTTGGCTGATGCATGCATGTGTTGACCCACTGTTTTTGGTATTTTTTCTGCATCAGCTGATCTTTTGCAAATTTTGTGCATTCTTTTAATGTGATAAATGTACTTTATTTAATCTGAATTCAATTTTGTGATATTACCTGTAATGTACCTGCAGCTGCTATGAAATACAGCTCATTTATTTAAGAACCCACTGATAAGGAGACTTTGTGCACAGACCTGACAGAAAAATTTGTGGACGCAAGCAGAAACAAAGGTCAGTGGCACACACTAACTTAGTCCAATGACACAGCTTGCATCTCAAGATGAATGTGCACAGCTCTGAGCTCTTTGCTAAATTTTTAACTGCGGGGTTGATGCAAATTAGGGATTGAAACAGTTATCAGAGGGTTACAAAGATCTCACAAACGCAGATCTCAAATCTTTTTAACACAGTGAAGAAGACTGGGTGTGGGGGCTTAAAAAAAACAGAGAGGAACTGCTGATGACCTTCTGTTCCTCTGAGGAGGACTAATTAGGTACTGCAATCCTGAATACAATCTAGAACATGTACGTTTAAAGTGGACCTATTAAGCCCTTTTTTATTTTCTCTCACTCTTATAATATTACAGTGGTAGATGCCCAAGTTAAACATGCTAAAATGTCAAATAATTAAGTCAGCAAAATGAAGTCTGAGCTTTTCAGAGTGCTCTTTCAGTCAGTTTTTAAAACTCGAATCCTTGTGATGGCAATATCCAAAAACCCTACAGTGATATTCCTGAGAATCCTCACATTTTGCATTGCAGTTGATTGGATTTTCATCCTAGCACGTCTGACAGCTGAACAACTGAAAATGCTTTAGTGATGAGTGTGTCTAACTGGTTAAAAACCTAATTGACAGGATGGGTTTTAATGGGCACCAGGTTACACAGTGATACCGCTGGAATGCAGAGAAACCGGTCGGAAAGATGTTTACACGTTACGGCACCTTAACAGTTTGACCTGAGGTGAACTCTTCAGGCATTAAGTCTTTTTTCAGTAATCCTGAACTGAACCATTGCCATAACTTTATACACACTGTTGCCACTTTATTAGCACTATCTAAGTAATATTGCAGCATTTGTGGCTTAAACCGGTAATTCTGGAATCTGGACTGTGTGGTGCAAAGCTCGATCTTTGCTCATGCTTTAGAGCCAACAGACACACCTGGTTATATTTGCTTGTTTAATTTATTCTCATTTTACCTCTAAAATCTCATTTGTTATCTCATTATTCGTTTGTTGGAATAACTCAGAAGGGAACGGTAAATAAAGGAAAAATACAAGTGTCATAATGCTCAGCTACATTTAAATCACAGTATAATAAATCAACATGAATCAGAAACCCCAAAGTGAGTAATTTTAAATATATTAAGTATTTTTGTGACAAATAAAACTTTATCCATTAATAGAGGACAACCCACACTATCCCCACTATTATTTTCCTGTATAAGGTCATCAGTGCTCTAGACACTAAGGAGAGGTTGAGGACTTAATTTAGGAAGTAATATGACATGATTTTCTGTATATTTTCACTTTATTTTAAGTATGCAATTTCATTTTAGTTACTTCTCATTTTTTCCCAAGAATTCTATTTTTTCCTTTTATTTCAGTAAAGCAGAAGAACTGTTAAGTGTTACTCAATACCCGTGTCCTTGATTGTAGTAATTCCAGGAATACATGCACAGGTTCCTCTATTTTGTTAATCGACCAGACTCTCTATCCTTCCTCTGACCTGCTGACTCCTCGTCCTCTCTGTGCAAACTGACGAGGTTTCTGCTGAAAATACACCCAGGACTACTCTGACCGGTGTGAGAGCAGTTTCTGTGTCACTTCAGAAATGAGCCACACCACATTTTGGTGGAATTGCAAGATAATGCTTGCAATTCCACCAAAGCATTGGTACAATAAGCTCCAATTCAATTCAATTCAATTCAATTTATATAGCACCAAAGCACAACAACAGTCGCCTCAAGGCGCTCCAGTGGCCAAGGCCGAGTCTGAACAAGTGAACTGTGCACAATTAAGTGCAGGGTTTCCCCTGAGCTGATGCTTTGTGGGATGGATGGATCCAGGAAACAGGAATACTTTTTTCTTACTCTCTCCGTTGTTTTAGACAAATTCAGACTCGCTGTGGAGTTTTTATTACCTTCACAGTAACATAACCTTAATTACTTTAGGTTATCTTCACTTCACTGGGCTCTGCTTCATGTATCTGAGAAGAGGGTTTACATATGCAGACACACACATACAGGGAGGGAAACTATTGTGACTAAATGAAAGCAAAACGTATCAGCCTATCACTCTGAGCTCATATAAAATGAGAGCATATAAATAAAAAAAAAATACATTTACACTTTTCTTTTTTCTTTTTCGGGTTAGCAGAAGGTCCTTCAGGTAACGGTAATGGCAGGTAAAACCTGTATGTAACGGTACACAATAATCACATTAGTCTGTAAACTGGCATTCAAGAAAGGCTGGTTATGTCTTTTTATAAATGCAGAGCGTTAACGTCACATTTCCTTGTATCATTTAGATGCAGTAATCTCAAAATCATAGCGACTGGACTCCTGAGGGAAAGACAAGAAAGTGCCCTCATGAATCAGCTGCACGACAGCTGGCACCGAACGCCCTGACCTTGGTCTGTGTGTGTGTGTGTGTGTCCCAACACCCACACAGCAGTTCTTGCTGGCTAAACCCAGACCTATGCCACTTCCTGTGTGGCACCCCTCCTCTTCTACAAACATTCCAGAGAACACTATCTTCTCGTCTGTCTGTCCACGCTCCGGGTTTCCTCCTCTATCATTAACTCTGCTGCAGCAGCAACATGGCACTGAGCCAAAACATCTAATAAAAGATGCAAAAGACTGTAGCAAATGTTTTTTTCTTTTTTTTTCTAAACAATCTACTGGTTGGAGTTTTATGACAGCAGATAAGCGTCGGGTTTGTTTATTTGCTGTTGATCTGTATAGTCCTGATGAAAGCCCTGCTGACGCAAATGCCAATCAATTTCTTATCATTAAAAATTTTTTTTTTTTAAAAATTAACAATTGCAGCAGAAGTCAAACTGGAACATCTTCACACAATTGGTGAAAAAAGAAACTCAGCATCTTGGATGAGGCGATTAAGGGAACTGTGTAAATTAAAAAGTAACCTCACAAACAAAAATCAAGATAAAAAATGACAGGAAACTTGCAACAACAAAGCTATGCTCTGCGTCTCAACTACGTTTACTTGATCTGTGATTACAGACGTCTCATCTGCTCTCTTCAAACCAACAGCATTGGAACTGTCCCAGATCTTAATGGAATAATCACTACTGAGCTATTCGCCACAGGAAATAACAACCTAAATGAAAGGGAAAACCCAGGAGCAGTAAAGAAAAAAAAAGAGAAAAAACACACATTTTCTGGGAAGGTTCCTTATAGTAGCTTTCTGGGTGCATATAGAGTGTGAGAACAGACAGCTTCCTTTTTCTTTTTCCTGCTGTATCTGCTTGTATAAACCAGACACAGACATGAATGTTTCATAGTAAACTTCAAATGCACTTATTCCAATTTTTTTTGTGAAAAGTTGTCCAGTCTTTTTAATTCCAAGTTTAAAAACTGGGTTATATAAATTCAGTGTTTGTATTTAGGAAGGGACACAGGGATATTCATCAAGTTGCATCTTCGTTATTTCTATGACCTTACATGGTCACTGTTTCTGTTTGAAGTGTGATCACTGCTCTACGACTCAGTCTGACTAACAGTGATGACTTGCACTCATCAGTCAGTAGTTCCGGTATCTCAGTTCCCCTTCAGCAGTGAAGTATGACAAAGCATCAACCGCCTGTGATTAAGACATTATAATGTTGCAATTTTTGATGAAAAATTCAAAAAAAGTGCCGGGCTTTCATTAAGCTTTGCTGAGCCCACATCTCACGTCACGGCCGACATAAATCTGCAGATGGGACCAGTCAAACTGTCAAAACTCAGTGAAAACTGGGAATTTAAAGAGAGAGATGAGACATCGAATTATATTTTGCTCTAAGTCTTAATGTCCGTTTCACATATAGGAAAAGATGACCATGATTCAGACAATGATTACAACTAGCCAAGAAGTTAAAAAAACCCCATTATAATTCAAAACTAAGAGATAGGTAACTACATGTATTTACATATATTTGTGTTAAATTAACCCACAGAAGAGTCTATGAAATCCCAAACAACATTACATGAACTTTTTTGGTAGCTAATATTAATGCATAAAATTCACCTAAAGAACATGTAGAAGGAAAGACAGATACACTACAGGCTGTGCTTACACTTCTGCCTGTTGCTCAGTCCAGATTTGCACTCTAAGCCTTGACAACACCCATTAGGAAGGAATCCAGTTTCCACATTTAAGAGATTATTGGATTAACATCTATTTCGTACTGTATTTGACACAATACGTGCTCTTCCAGCTCTGCGTAATGTGACAGATGCAATGAGTTAAACTATTTCAAAATCAGTAATTCTCTTATGTCGCTCTAATGGGTTTTTTATTTTAATGTAGCCTACCAAAACATGAGGTGAAACAAAAATTAAACAAATAGTGGAAGCCACTTTAGTGATTACATCTGAGAGAAATGTTTCTAGGGCTGTACAACTAATTGAATTTTAATCTCATTCATGATTTTGGCTTCCCACAATTAAATGAGCATGATGGAGCGAAATTTAAAATGCACCTACTTCTACATAAAACGCAAAGCAATAGAAACTCAAGTGTTTTCTAAATCAGCATAAGCCTGTATATGACAATCACAGCTGTTCCTGGACTAGTCTAGATAAGTAAGAACAAATTAAAAGACAGATATACAAACAGAACAACAGGGCTTGACAAGCTTGTTTGGAAATACTTCAGATGAGATAGAACCACCTGAAAACATACCACAAACTGCACTGTAATTAATGCATGAAGCCCAAGAAAAACAATGAAGTGGTTGCTACCATTAATTGTCTACCATCACTTCAGACATCCATTAAAATAAGCCTGTGTAGGTTTTGAAAATACATGCTCAATCATCCAGGTAAGGAAATCCCAGAAAGTTTATTCTGTTCACTGAAGTCATCACAAGGACGAGTGACAAAATGTTTCCCCCACTGAAAATGCTACCTCCAGGTGAACAGACTCAACTGACTGGCAAACCAGAGCAGTGCATCCGTGTATCCATCCAGCTCGCAAAGATGCACTGAATCCGCCAACCAATCGCACCCATTTGGCCAAAGATGTGTTTTCCAACAAACACATACCTTCGCCAAAATATCTATCCATCTACCTACCTAAGAAGCTATGTGAATAAGGACGACCAATTTTTTTTTATACAAAATTTAGATGTGAAGACGTGAGAGCAGTGTTCTGTTTACATGAGATGTCATTAAAATCAATAAATAGTCATGATAAATAAACGTGATCTCAATACTGAACAAAATGAGAGCCTTAATGAAAAGGGTGCAAAAATCACCATATTTTCCATGTTGCCATTAATTATGTTTTTGCAGTCAAATCAATGTGCTATAAGTATACTTATAAGGATCCTATAAATTCATTGCAAGACAGACTGTGGAGCATAATAAGCTAATAAACTCTGTTAGGACATCAAGTTTGTTGCATGTATATGGTATGGTTTATAATTATGGGAACAGTTCCTCAACTATTTGTCTTCTTTAGCATGGTAACTTTGGATAAGTGTTAAATGACATATCGTGCAAACGAGCTTCCGATACCAAAACTAAACGAGAATTTCTTCTTTGTTGGAATTCCAAACACTTGGTTTTGCATATTTTACTACAATACATTCCATTTGAGTTTGTTATTGTTTGTGTCATTGTGACGTTCATCACACTATTGCATGCTTGCTGCTTTCCTATTGGCTGGTTAGCAGCTATAGGTCGTAGTAGCAGTCACATTGTGAGTTGATCATCCCAAATTTCTGCCATTGTTTGAAATTCTTTTTGTAGAAAGATCAACCTCATACAGGAGACTGTGTGAGTTTTGAAGCCACGACAAACAGTATCTTTCACGCTAGTCATCTTTCATCAGCACAGTGTATACTCAGCTTTACCGTCTGTGTTTACAAATTGATTAAATGAAACTTTCCATGCTTCAGAAAACAATAAAGTGTTCATTAAAGGCCCTGACAGAATATTTTAAAGTGATATTTAAGGTTAAGACTTTCCTTTTGAAACTGAATCATAGGCTCTGCCTTTAAAGAAACCACATCTCGTCTGACTGGAGCTAACTGCAGGAGCACTTAGCTGCACTGAGGTGATAACTCTTCAAGCGGTTTGTAAATCAAAGAGTGGAAGCTCCTCAAGCTCACAAGCAAATTTCTGCTGAGCCAGAACCACAAAGGGTGTGGAAGGCTGAGGAGCAGGAGGAGGTGGCAGTGGTTAGCCTTCTGTAAATCTATATTAAGTAAGGCAGAGAGTTTACGACACTGAGGTTTGAATTGAAATCACCCTGCATGTATATTACGCAGTTGCCCATACTGTATCCTGAGCTAAGAGATAAATGGAAAGGTTGTGAAAGGAGAAAGAGGATGTAATAGCTGTCTGTCTGTGTGGAATGATTTGGATTCCATCTGTGTATTTTAGGCCCTAGAGTGAGATTGGGGATGGGAGGTTAAAAAACAACCAATAAGTAAGATACTTAACGTTATCCAAACTGGCCTTTTGTTCGACAACAAAAGAAAATACGATTTTATTTTATTTTTTTTTTTTTACGTAAAGTCACAAGACAAGAGCACAAAAAACAAAACTAAAATGCAGCAATATACAAGAAAATGTGTGCACTGCTGCTGTATGGAAGAAATGTAAATGTTTTCCACCTTAAAAAAAAACAAAAAAAAAAAACAAAAAACCCCATAACCACATTTTTTTTTAAACCAGGAAAGACTGACTTACTCTTAGGTGTAGCAGCTGCTCTGCTGTAGCCTGAATGGACTGTGGTTGCTGCTGTCGGCGTATCAAAGAATGACTTGAGAAGCCTTTTCTGAGAATAGAAATCTGGCGAAGCACAGAAAACTTTCAACACTCACTGCTATAATGTTATAAGGGAGTCATCTTCTTGTTTTATATTCAGCTCCTGCATCTATATCTAAGTCTGACAGAGTTTCTTTGAAATGTATTGTACTGTTTGCATTTTTTCATAGTTAGACAGAGAGGGACATTACGGACACAAAGCTGCAGCGAGCCTCAGTACCTACAGTGAGCTCCAGTGAGAGAACGAGACACTGAACTCGAGCTACAGACAGCACATCAAGTTCTATCGCCGCGTATGTTGGGTAAGGTCCACAGGGAGAAAACTGCTGCTGCCACTGCTGTCTGACAGCACACACCAATGCCTCCAACGCTGCAGTGAGAACTCATGAAGCTCTGCTTATTGTAGACTGCTCTTTTGATCCTGTACAACACAGACAACCTGCTATGAATAAAATATGTAGGTTCACTTCCAAGAATCGAGAAGCGTTATTACTGCTGACAGTTCACACTCTTCTGATGAATCGGTCGTTAACTAAGTTAAACATGCTTCTAAATGTGAGAAAAACCACACCCGGGTTGTTGTTCTGAACTTCTTCAATCTGACTAAACAAATGCCACGATTGGAGAATAGTAAAACTGCACTATACTGCCCAAACTATTCACTCATCAATCTAAATCAGGTGCTCAAATCGCTTCCATGGCCACAGGTTTATAAAGTCAAGCACCTGAATGCTTAAGCATATCAAGAAAATTTGGACAATTTCACGCTCCCCTCTTTATTTGAACAATTTGTCATTATTCCAACATGACTGCACACCAGGTCCATAAAGACACGGATGAGTGAGATTGATGTGGAAGAATTTGGCTGGCCTGCACAGAGTCCTGACCCAAAAGAACAGCTAATCTTTGGGATGAATTACAGCGGAGACTGTGACTGCGACAATAATAATGCAGAGCTTATTTAGTGAGCGTAACTTGTCTTATTTTTTGTAGCTACAATTTACAGATGCCCATTAAACATACAAGAAAACACCGAGTTACTGTTCTAAATATAGGACAGCTATAACGATAAACTTGCTGAATATGTGTGTGTGTGTGTGTGTGTGTGTGTGTGTGTGTGTGTGTGTGTTCGATGTGTGACTGCATCTGTTCAAAACGTGGACGTGCAGGATGGGCAGACTGCAGTCTGCAGCTTTCTCGAGAACCGCTCATCTAAAAATGAATGAATGACTGAACTCATTTGTCACAGGAAACCAAAGACAAACATAGAACGCGTGTGACTGCATTCCTTTAAAGTAATGCAAATATGCCTTTCTAAGGGTTAAGACTTGGTGTTAGGGTTATGCTGAGAACATCATATTTAGGGGTGACATGCTTGAAAATGATGCATTAAATTAGTGTCACCAAAAAGCCTGCCTAGCCTGTGTGTCTAGGTATGCTTCTCCCTCCACAAACAGGGTGGAGAAGGTAGTGGTTAATTTAGGGGAAAAACTGGTTACAGTACATAACTTTTAGTTCAAATATGACCATCCAGAAAAAAAAAAAAGTCAAAGAAATGAGTGCACTTTCTCAAAGGACTTGCAACAAACAAACCAAAGTTGACAAAGGCAAAAATCAGATGAACACATACATTTCTTGAAATATTTGTAAAATAATGGCACCTATTCTTTTTTTGTGTCCAATTATCAAATGTACTTATTGTGTTTGCATATGCAACCACACTTTTTGTACTTTGTGTTTACTGTGTACGTATTTACTACATTATAAAAAAAGATCTGTGTTTTAAAATACTTATTTTTAAAATACAGGTCTTATGACATAATGAACCCAAATTTGAAATTTTTGGTTCAAACTTTCATCATTATGTATGCAGAAGAGGTACAGCAGTGAATGTCTACAGCCATTTGTAAAACGATGGATCCAGCCTCTGTCATAGTTTGAGCCTCCATTTCAGCAAGTGGTGTTGCAGATCTTGCCAAAAATGACGATAAACTGACTAAGAATTTACAAGAAAGCTTGGCTGAGAGAGTTCAGACTATGTTGAAGAATAAAGGTGATCATACTAAATATAGACTTTCAAGCTTCTTAGCATTGTTCAAACTCTGTTTCTGACTTTTATATAGTCATTCCATGTATGTTTGAACATTTTAATAAACTGCTACCCATGTCCCATTTTCATACCAAATCATAAAGAAATGAGAGGTGACTGAAGATTTTACAGTAGCACAATGCTGTACGTGATTTTAACTATGAAAAGTATCCTGTGAGTACTCCCTGGTAGTCAAATACCTCTAAACGTTTGGTTTCTGACAGATGGTTTCTACTCTTCTCTTTTCCTTAACGCAGTCATCTCAAATACACAGCTCCACCCACCTGCTGTTCAAACCTTCTGTTTGTAATGGGCAGCCAATTAGAGGAAAGCTGGCTTAAATGGAGAGGAGTTAATACTGCTTATTTCACACAGTGAATGAATGGAGGCGCAGCACCAAGACCCAGTTTAAGACAAATAAGCATTATTTAGAGATGTGAATCTCTGGTACAGTCCAAGAATAAAAATATGGAGTTTGCTAATAAGAACAAATGGTTGCTTCTAAAGATTGATCACTTGTTCATATAACATAGAACTATACTTTGCACTTCTAAACTTTTGCAGCAGGACAAAAACCAGTGTCCCAGCTTCAACTTTCTCAGCCTGAGGTAATGTGTTAGTAACAGCATTGACTGGCTGAGAGAGACCTGGATTTTGCAGCTAAAAGAAGCCATGCCAGTCCCCTCGAGAACGTCAGATAAGATCCTTCAGAGCCATTTGCATTGTTTCACACTCATATTCAGTTACACCGCATTAGCACAAATCATTATCCCTGTAGTGACTCAAAACATTACCTTCAGTGTGTCACTACAGTGCTACCTGAACAAAACCCTTACTCATGATTTCAGTTACAGAGATAAATAATAACAGTCACAGCAGTGTTGTTTGTTCTATACACACAATACCTAATTATCGTCCAAATAACGAAGGCTGTAAAGGAAAACTAGAAATTGGGGTCATGGCTGTAGCAGACGTTGAAATTCAAAAACGTCTGATGGTAAAAACACACACAAGCAAAATCATCCAGACAATGAGGAACTACAAGTGACAATGACATTGACATTGTCTCAAGAGGCCAAACAATGACACCACTCTGCCCTGGAGTTCAACTCTGCACTGATGTTGACTGACTACAAAACCCATACTAAAAAATATAAATATATATATTAATTAATTTAAAAAATGTAGTAGTGGTAGGACTGCAACTCTAAACTAAATGTTAGAGAAATTCAATGGCTGATGTTGTTGTTCTACAAATTAGTGCAAAATCCTAGTGACAATCTTAGTGACTGCATGATGCTAGGCAAAAAGTGTCTCTTTCTACACAAACAGCACATCATTCTACAGTCGACAGTGAGCCACCAACATCACGAAAGACAAGCTGCTCCCATATTATCATCCATCTAGTATCATCACATTTCCATTTTTTTTGTTTGTTCCTCAAGGACACACTATTCAGGTTTACAATGTGCCCCATTCAGTCATCCCTGTGAATAAACAGTTTGCTTGTTTGGTTTTGCTAATACGGTCGATTTGTTCCAAAACCTTTTATCACACTACACTATATTATACTGTTACTGCCATTCAAACTATGTCCACAGCAATATACTTGGGACCAAACACACAGGGAAGTTTTTCCCAACCAATTGGAATATATATTTTTTCCTAGCAACTGGTGGTAGCTGGTGGTTCAAGTCGCAGTCATGCATGACTTTAGCAATCCTTTTGCCAAAGACTGCCATTAACCTCCACCAATTACACACAGCCGGTTGGGGAATGATCATTTTTCCCCTCATGACTGATAGTTACCATTATTATGATTTACTCTGCTAATATAAATGGCAATGGTAATTACTGTAAATGGAAATGGAAATTTGTGTAGCCACCAGTAACATTTTCGTTCATAGATTAAATGGATTTACAATAACTGCTGATTACACTTCCACTATATACTGCACTGCAGTGCTGCAGTTCATTATCATCTGACATCAGCAACCACATGCTCGAGCGAGATGACAATCTATTCTGTCGGGTTTAATCAATACTTGTAACCTCTCTGTCTGATACCATCTCCTTCCTTATGATCATAATGCTGTCAACAGGTGAATTCAGTCTTTTCATTCAAATTTTATTTTTGTAACCTCAGGACAATACCATTAAGAAAAAAAACACAGATAATGCAGCTGAGCTGTCAGTTGTAATTCTCAAAGAAGGAATGTGTCAGTCTTTTTTGGCGCCATCGTGGCGGGTTGTTGACTCATCTGTTACCTCGTGTCATTTTTTCAAAGGTTTCACATGAACACACCACAGAGCTAACCGACAGCTGGTCATGACCTGCAATATATTGTTCACTTCCTTTTTCTGAGCAAGCAACGCTGTGTTCAATGTCTCTCAATGAAAATACTTTAATTGGAATACAACAGTGAGAATAAGTATGACAGACTATTTCATTGCATAATTACAGCGGTATCATGATCAGCCTGTGACCTAACCAATTCTCTAAGCCACAAAAAAAGCACCAAAAACTATTCAAAACGGCTATAACAGATGACAGCTTGTGGTGTTTTCAGTCATGCCTCTAACAGATGTTTGGATAAATGATCATTATCATGCAAACTAGTATGGGTGATCTAAAGTGCAGCTGACTCAGTGTCAACCATTAGAGCAGAGAAGCAATACTGGACAAGTTGAGCAGACATGAAATATGCCTATATTAGCTATCTCACAAGGAAACAAACACAAGGAAAATGAGTGTATAGAAAATAGATGTTTTCTGAATAACTCTTTGAGCACACCTTACATTAAGCCAATGACACAAGCATCAATACTGATGGAGAGGTCAGAAAGGATTGCATTGACCTCATTTAGAGTAATGGTTTGGATGCAGAGCTCCTGAACATGATTTAGCATGGTTCATGAGGCCTCGGGCACAATGAGTAACTAACTGGGGACACCCTTTCAGGCTGCAATCATATTAGCCTGTTCCAAAGATACCAAAGACCCTGCAGCTACAATGAGGTTTGAAATTACCACCACTGACCGTGAAAATGTTCAGAAATCTAACACATCAGCAGGTAGCGCTGAAATAGACTCATTTTCAGCTGATATTTTATTCTCAGCACTTCTGTTTGATTCTTTATCCTACAAAACCCAGACAGGTGACAATGATTGAAAATCAGCATTCAGGTGATTTCATTGAGGAGTCATTAATCTTTTATTATTACTACAACTATCAAATATAAGAGGAACACTTCCTCACTCCAATGTTTCTAGACCCCAAAATCAACAAATGTATGAGTAACTAGGAACTAAAATTAAAATATCAACAATTTATTAGAATATAAGGTACCAATAAACCAACAATGTTTTGGTCATTTTGTATAAAAAATAAAGAAATAACTGACTAAAAAATTACCCCAGCAAGTCATATATAGCATAAACACAGTTTGCCACAATCAACCTGTCTATTTTTCCACATTTGAAATGGTGTGAATGTAAAGACAATACTTTGTGCATACTACTTTTTACTGCTTGTCAGTGTAATGAACAGTTTCCAACTCACACAGAAAGTAAGAAAGGAATAGACATACTGTAAGTCTGTAACAGCTCCAGCTAACTAGTTTGCAACCAACAGTAGCAACCAAAGCATTGCATCCAGATCTAACCTCAGCAGGGAGTATATCCCTAGTAAGCATACATAATGCAGCAGAAAAGCTGGCCATGGACGCAGACCGAGAATCCCAGCTGCACGCAAAAACAGCCAAGGAAAGAGGCAATCAAGATCAACTGGAAAATGTATAAGAATCAAGAACAATATTCAGTGTTTGTTATCTTAACTTCATCCATCTTCAATGGAGCTGGAGTCTACCCCACCTGTGAGACAGGTTGCCAGTCTGTCACAGGGCTAACACAGACACAGATTTATTCACGCTTACACCTATGGCCAATTTACAGTAAACCAAACATGCAATTATCCTAATAATTAACCTAACATGCATGTCTTTGGACTGTAGAGAAGTGGAGACCATGCAAACTAGACACAGAGAGGCCCCAGCTGTGAGGTGATGGTGCTACTGAACAATTACTGAACAATAATAACAACAACAACAACAACAACAATAATAATAATAAAAGAAGAAGAAGAATTCCAAAAATAGGAAAGTTTTTGACTATGTAAAACCAATGTATTTGGTAGTCAAGGTAAGTGTAAGAGATTAGAAAGAACTCAGCAGCTCTTTATCTGGTTTACACATCAACACCTCTTGCAAACATGTGAGATAAATTTAATCTTTATCTAAAAACTCTTTATCTAACAAAGCTTTTCCTCTCTTTTGTATTGTTATGTAAAACATCCTTGGGTTTCTTGAAAGGCACAATACAGATCTAAGTTATTATTATTATTATTATTATTATTATATTATTATAAATCAAACCTATTGTTTAACAAAACACCTCATGCAAACATGAAAAAAAACTGCAAGTACTACAACCAAAAAGAAATAGCATTCAGTGGAACTTCGAAATGATTTATCTCCTTTTCTTTACTTTTGCTTGAAACTGAGCAGCCATCATTGCAACAATGACACTTGATGTGTTAAATCAGTCAGTAGTATACAGCGTGAGAAGCAAAAACTAGGCCAAAAACAAAGCACTGGTCTGAATAAACCAGTGATAAGAGAGGCAGAGCTAGATCAGGTGAAGTCATTGAGCCTCTTTTATTTGGGCTGCTGTCCCAAACTGGGACACTCATTCAGTCACTGCCTCGGATTACAACCCGTGCACTTATATTACAACACATTTCAAAGCAAATGATACTTTCCAGAGCTACTAAAAGTCTACTCTCTTCTCTTCTGGCAATGACAGGCAGAGCAGAATTGCAGTATATTTTGTCTTGTTAAAAATACATTTTGTGGAAAATGCTAACTGGGTCACAGTGCGCTGTGTGAAGGAAATAATATGTATGACAGAAAATGGAAAAATGTGTTTTGGGGTTGTTGTTTTTTTTGAGGACAAATAATGACTTTACTTATCTTTAGAATCGCGGGTTATAGAACAGTCCCCACTGGAATGATCATACCTCTCAGCATTACGTTAACAAAAGAAGCAATCAATATTGTCTCATGTTTCTCAGGTGTGTTTTTACGTCAAGTGGGTTTGTTTGCAGAAGGCTGAAAATACTGAACTGAAAAGTGACTCTCCATACCACACCAGGACTATTGTTTTATCCATGTAAGCAGGAGGTTAAATATGATAAAGCAGAACTGATAGTAAGGACTCTGTACAAGACATACCTCTTGACTGGACCTTAACTCAATAGCAGCAATAATCCCTTGTGGTTTTTTCAGGTTTCTTAAAAGATCCAGAAACACGACTCTGTTTAGACTGGCTCTTTTGTTTTATTAATCCAAGGAGCAGTTTAAAGGTATTCAGGAGAGATCTGATGAAGTGCCAAGAAACCTGTTTGGTATAGGAAATGAATAAGGATACTAACAGCTAACTAACAGTGGTGCTGCAGGGAAAAATTTACTGATACAAGAATAAGCCAGGAAAGACAACCAGTGGGCCCTGTATAGTAAAAATTAAGTGAAATTTTACTTTACAATTTCATAGAACCTGAAAAGTAAGAAATGCATTTTAAAAAAAGGAAGACAAAGGTGAAGTTTCAAGGAGATGACTCATCAACGGCACATTACATTGCTTTTAATAACCACTTAAGGCTTTAACAATCTAACAGAAACTGAACAGAAATAAAAGCCACCTTATATTTAATCATGCTTGTGGTATTTGTGTAATTGTGTTAAAAAAAAACAAAAACAAAAAAAACAGACTTAGTGATTCGTCACCTTTTTTATCATAGGGTAAAAGCAGTTAAAGCTCCTCCCACTACAATCCATGAACATAACTTACACAGTATGACTGTAACAAGATAATAAGCTACTCTGATTAAAATTAATTTTTAATCAATTCAATTTCAAAAATGTTCAACATTTTAAGGTCAAAGCTTCCAGCTTGTGAGGATGCACCGCTTTTCTTTTTCATATGACAGCAAACTTCTAACCTTTTGGACTGTTTAACATTTTACAGACCACAAATATGTTTGAGCTTACCTTTAAATATAATGCACTGTGTGCCACTAAAACCCTTTGATTAAAAGAAGATATAGGCCAACACCTACATAGATTTTGAAGTAGGTTAAATAGTGTGTGTGTGTGTGTGTGTGTGTGTGTGTGTGTGTGTGTGTGTGTGTGTGTGTGTGTGTTTCGGGGGGGGTGGGGGTTAATTAACTGAAATGAAATAGAAGGTGACTTACAAGATGTTTTGCACTTACAAAACGAAGAAACGAAGTAAAAGAGAATAAAACATTTAAAAAAGTGTCTTGCTTTAGTCTTTCTTTTTTTAAATTATTTCAGCAAAACGAGGCGAGGATAACTGAGCATACTGATTTTAGATTAAGCCTTCCTTTTAACATGTTAGCATTTTGCTTATACGCAAACTGCCTACTTTTCGATAAAATACACATAAAAAGGGCGGCACCTTTCTCGTTTCACTAACCTTTCTCTTTCACCAGTGAGCAAACGTGTGGGTTAACAGTCATTTGGTGACGACTGAAACTCATATTTGCCTCAGTATCACTGTGGTATACTCATACAGAGATGAATGTAACTGCAGCGTGGGATCCTGCTTCTATCACTACCTGCAAACTTTCCGCTGTCGTTGCTATCCAACACTCACCGTTTCTAGGGAACTGTTGCCGGGCAGAGCGCTCTCGGACAGCGCGAGCCCACTTCTCTGCCTCCTCCAGGTTAGCTTGCGGGTCCTGGAGCGAGGCGAGCCGAAAGCCCTGCTCCACTCTCTGCCGCGATACCCTGGAACTCATCCACCGCCGTTTCAGTGGGTAAAAGTAGGCGACTAAGTACGCTGCCTTATCCGCACTGTCATTTCCCCGGTAAGCCCGGCAGCCGACACAGTCCTTCAGACTGAGCACCACCTTGTTCCGTCCGACAGGTGCCGACGTGAGCCTCTGGACGACGAGGTCTTTCTCGGTCAGGATGACGGCACACCTGCCTTTTCGGTTACTGGTCCCCGTAAATTCCCCGTACAGCTTCACCAGACTGGTGGACTCCAGTTTAGCTCTGCACTGATCCATCCTGAACAGACGCCGGACTGGAGAGACCGGGACGCGGAGGGGGTCCGGGAAGCAGAAGAAGCAGCCACACAGTCACATAGCTAACCGCCGTAAATGATGCGAGCAAAGTAGACCGGAGGACTGACAGGCTGCTCCGGACCGCTGTGAAGACTGACGGAATCAAACGCTACATATCCGATGACATTTCAAAATAAGAGCCCCAACACTGAAAACACTGAAAACGTTGCAGCTCCTTGTGGGACGCTGCCTAAGGTTTAGTCAATGGTTTATAGTCAGAAAAATAAAAACTTAGATATTTCACGCAGTCACAATATTAATATAAATAAAATTATTTAACACTACAAAAATGTAAGTTTGTTGTTTTGTTGTGGAGCCATTTCTGGTATTTCATGGATCATATGACTAAATGAAATCCTAATTTTAAAAGTATTTTCAAACTAATCACATGATAAAGATAAAATAACTAATCAATGACTGAAAGTTTAATTAAGAAAAAACAATTAAATATCTCTAAAACGTAAGATATTCCAATAAAATGTTATTTCTTTTTTCCTTTATTGCCAGCTAAAAATAAGTTTCTGCAATAGGAAAATCAGTCAACTTAACATTGCTTAATCAACTTAAATCAAAAATCTTTTATTTTTTGTTTCGTTTTTACCGAGTTTTTATTTATGCGATTTCATGGATAATGGAATTTAAGTCCTGGTGAAATCAGAGCCTGTATTCCTTTAGCTTTATTCAGATCCGTGAAACATGCACATTTATTTATTTATTTACAGATATACCCTCATCATCCGCTGTATATGATTTGTATTACGCAAAATCCAGCTTTTATTTTTAATTCATCCCCACATTTGTCGGTGTTTTTCTTTGTCTGTCGCTGGCTTCATATTCAGTTTTCATTGAACTTTGCTGTGCAGTAGTTCTATCCGGCTGCAAAAGTCGCAGTATGCTGCCACCTAGTGTTTATGAGAGTGAAGTAACTGCGTAAAATGAAAAAAGTCCCTGATCAAATAAAACTGAACTGAGTAACAATTACGAACGCGTGTTTGCTATATAACTGTTATTCATGAATAAACAAAGACTCACAGATGAATAATAGACATTATTATGCAGGATATTATGGGTTATGTAATTAAACACAAACATAGAACAGATGCGCATATGGCATCACTGTCATCACAGCAGAAAACCACTGAGGCATCCAGTAAGGCAGGTTTTGAAACAAGCACATAAAGAATAACTTAAGAGTTAAAAAAGAAACTACCTTCACAACTTACTTGTCTTAAACACACCTATAGAGAAATGTTTAACATGTTTTTTATGTTTCTTTTGGAGGCTGTGCACTTTAAAAAATTGTCTACAACTTTTACATCAAGTTACTGTAAAACATTTATAGTACTTCTACTGAATTTTAATATATAGTATTATCACTTTATTTTATATACCTTTCCATGATGTAAAAAACCCCAAAACAAAACAATAAATAAATATAAACATCATATAGCTTGCCAATAAAATAGTTAAGGACATCACTGCTTTAAGTGGCAGCTTGTAAAATAAATTAAAAAAAATACATCTTTCTTACAACCTGGCTTATTTCATTGATGTTTGCGGACATTCATTCATACACAGCTCTCTTATGGTCCTGCCACAGCATTTCAGTCAGATTAAAGTCTTTACTTTCACTGGGCCATTTAAACACCTTGAGGTATTTTAGCCAGTCTGTTGTAATTTTGCTGTTGTGATTTCAATTATTTCCTTTACATGACCCAGTTTTGGCCTCACAATTGACCCTAGAATACTTTAGTATGTAGATGAATTCATGATCTCCTCCACAACTGCAAGGTGTCCAGATCCCGTGAATGCAAAACAAGCCCAAATCCTTACCTTTACACCACCGTGCTTGGTGTGTGTTTGTGCTGATATGCTGTGTTTGGTTTACCTAACATGGCGCTGTTCAAACAGCATTCCCACTTTGGTTTCTTATCTTATTGTCTTATTGTTTGTTCAGATGTAACTGTGCAAACCAAAGACTTGGACTGTTCACTGGTTAGTGCTCTCACCTCTCTGCAAGAAGTAGATGTTTGGGTTTACACGCAGTCCAAAGTGTTAGTCCTGTGATAGCCAATTGCCCTCAGGTCACCAGTCTAAGTGGCTAAGGAAATGAATGGATGGATTTAAAAAAAAACGAGTTTAGCTCAAATATCTCTTTGTGTGCTGAAAAACAGAAACAGAGAGGAGGTCTAAGAGTCTAATTTCATCTGAGACCACTTGTTAAGAAAAATGCTGAATAATTATTGTGGATTAAGGATGCCCTTTTCTTATAATCACTTGTGGGGCCATTTGGGCCAAGCAAAATTTAGTTGTGACCACAGACCTGTTGAACACACCTGAGAGTGGATTCCCAACATGAAGAAAAAGCTACCATCATAGTATTTTTCATTTTGGTCGCCAGCCTGTCACAGCTCAACTAACTACACTATTTTTCATTTTACCTTGCCACTGGTGTTTCTGTAAGCTGTAACAATTGGTTGTGGCTGAACTGTGGATTTAGGGAGAGTGCAGGAGACAGAACTTTTGCATTCTGAATTTTTGAACTGGCTGAGAACTTGTTAGGTCACCTGTTTCTTTAACTGGAGATGTACTTGTTGTCTGTTTTGTACTATGTGCTTCCTCTTCTCTTTCTATTGTAGTTAGAGATACTTTGTGCTTTTATGAGTCCACACTTTTGTATGTGTTCGCTTTTGGTCGCCAGCCTGTCACAGCTCAACTAACTGCACTATTTTTCATTTTACCTTGCCACTGGTGTTTCTGTAAGCTGTAACAATCGGTCGTGGCTGAACTGTGGATTTAGGGAGAGTGCAGGAGACAGAACTTTTGCATTCTGAATTTCATAAGATAATATGGTGAAGTTGTAGCCCATGCTTTATGAAGAATCTCCCACGAGCTGGATCGGTACTCGTTCTGGCACTTCTAATACAGCACATAGCCAAGCTGTTCCCACAACAGTTCAGCAGGCCTGTGATCCGGCAACCGCACAGGCCACTGCATGACAGAATAACAGCTCACTGCTTCTTCTCTAAATAGTTTGGAGCTGTGCTTTGGGTCATTGTCCTGTTGTTTGAGAAAACTGTCTCCAACAAAGTGGCAGCCACAGTGTTTTGGCAAAGGTTTGCAAAATGGAATGACAGACTTTATTGTTCAAGATCAATTTTATCCTGTGCATAACTCGCACTTTACCACCAAACATTTCCTCCATCACTCTCGTCAAATGGAGTCCAGCACTCGTCCAGTATCCGTTTATGTTTTTCCACATTTTGACCCAAACACTTCCAACTTTTATCAAAGATCCTCTCTCCAGTGTCTGTGTTCTTTAACTAGCTTAATTCTTTCCTATCTCAGATATGGCCCATTTTGCAACGTTACAAGTCCAGCATCCAGAACCCATTTCATCAGTGCTGACTTTGAGTCATCATTCACAGGACAAGGACACAAAAGCAGACTCTGGAGACAAGTAGAATTAACAAAAAGTGAGAAGTTTGATGAGACAGCTTGTAAAAGTCCACAAGGGCACAGAAAGGAACCAACAGGGCCGGATAAATGGCTGAACAGGCACTGAGACAAAGAGCAAAGGAATGCCAGGACTGTGACACTCACTCACTCACTCACTCACACTGAGGGCTAATCAATAGAATGAGATGCTGTGGAAACAAGACAAAGGTGAAACTAATGAGGATAACGGCACAGAGGAAGTAAAAATAAGTGCAAAACACAGGAGATACATGACTACCAAAATAAAACAGGAAATAAGAAACAAAAACTGAAACAGGTGTTCACAGAGACTTTACAGAATGGATGACTACAGATGAAACACTGAAAGAACGAATAAACTCAAACTGCTAAGAGAGAAAAAACACCCAGAACATAAAAGTAAGAGAATGCAAGTAAAAAAGCATGAAATCACACTTACACAATAAACAACATTAAGGACAAGACACCCTGAAGTCCAAACCCAGACAATAAACAAAATTCTTACATTTCTAAAACGAATAAAACCTCAGATTCAAATCCCAGGATCATGACACTTTGATGGGTATTTTATGTATTGAAGCTTTTGGCTGAGAACTTGTTAGGTCACCTGTTTCTTTAATTGGAGATGTACTTGTTGTCTGTTTTGTACTATGGGCTTCCTCTTCTCTTTCTATTGTAGTTAGAGATACTTTGTGCTTTTATGAGTCCACACTTTTGTATGTGTTCGCTTTTGGTCGCCAGCCTGTCACAGCTCAACTAACTGCACTATTTTTCATTTTACCTTGCCACTGGTGTTTCTGTAAGCTGTAACAATCGGTTGTGGCTGAACTGTGGATTTAGGGAGAGTGCAGGAGACAGAACTTTTGCATTCTGAATTTTTGAATTGGCTGAGAACTTGTTAGGTCACCTGTTTCTTTAACTGGGTTCTGGCATGAAAGCATGAAATAAAAAATAAAAATGTAACAGAAAGGAATTAGAATAGAATATTGCATAAACATGTACCATTCTTAGAGACCCAAAAGTTTTGAACTGTGTCATTTGGGGATTACGTTATCTTCTCATTTACAGCATAATGGCTGGTGTAATGATAGGCTGTCCATTTAAAAAATGTATATAAAGAACTCTAAACGTTTGGCTTTTACTTGATGAGGCTAGTAGCAAATATACAGTACTGTGCTTCATATTTTAGCTGCAGTCATTTACTGAAACGTGCAAACATACAAGGAAATGCAGCATGAAAAGAAAAACCAGAGTTTGCACAGTTTTGTAAGTGTGTTTGGGATCATGGTCATGCTGAAGAGTACACCAATCAGACGCTTTCCAGGTAATATTGCATGGTGGTACTTTTTTGTGTTCATAACTCCATCAATTTGAACAAGATCTCCATCACTACCGCTTAAATGAAGCCCAGAAAAAAACTTGACACAGCCTCCACAGAGTTTTACAGATGGCTGTAGACACTCACTCTGGTGCCTCTCTGTTGATCTTCTCCTCATAATTCCATCAGACTTGTTTCCACTAATTTTGAGTCCAGTTTCAGTCCTGTTTCCCTTCCTTAAGAACGGCTTCTCAACAGGTGCCATTTCTTTCCTGAATGCAACAGCTGTGGACTAATTTTCATTATTATCTTTAGTCTCCTTTCTTTTCATCTCTGCAGGTACAATAAAAATGTTGTATTCAATCTTTCTTATCATATGAACACAGCAGCTGCTTCAGATGGCCAACAGATGGCAGTGTTAGCCTTAGAAAAAGACAGCTGATGGTTTAAAGTACAGACTTTTAAATGTGACTATCACCAAGCAACATGAAAAACTGAACAAAATTTATGAGCTGTGCAAATGAACATATTTTTGATTTTATTTTTCACAAATGATATCTGGAAACCTCAAAGGCAGTTGTTTCAGGTATGTTTTCTAGCACTGGCGGTTTACCTGATTACCTTCCACACAACAAATGCACCATACGAGGTGCATTTGTTGTGCAAAAGATCACTTTCAGTACATGAGTTCATTACTTTTCAGTGTGCACTGCATAATGTATTTTGTCATCGGCACTGCTATAATACATTTCTGTCAACATACGTTATGTCTTATTATTGCAGGAGAAAGATGAGAAGATAATAAGAAGTTGCCTGATTCCTCCTTGGTCAAATCAAAGTCGTTCTCACATTTTGCTCCCGGCACTGGCACATCATCCACAGAGGGGAGGAGGGGAGTGGGAGGAGGAGGAGGGTAAACATATAGCTATACAGATGGGAGTTAGTGGTCCCAGTAAACACCTGGAGCCAGAGGGGAAATGAGATGATCTTATTCACATGCAAGTCTTGTGCTGCTAAAATTGCACAGCTTTTCATCCACTTCACACCAGAAGATAGGTAGGCATCACCTTTATTGCTGCTTTAGCTGTGAATACATTTTTTTCCCTCCCTGCAGACATTCAGGGTTCACTATGAACATGAACATATTATGTAATTTACTGCAAGTGGAAAAGAAAATGCCTCTGAAAAACGTACAACGCAAAATCATTACTCACACTCTGGGCTTCACAACAAAAGAGCCTTTTCAATCCAAACTGCAGGGTAGATGCTTATTTCCTAAAAGCTATTGATTGAAAAAGGCACAGCTGAGGAGCGGCAGAGGAGCCGTGAATGGAGACAGTAGAGTCTCACTTCCAGCCTTCTCCAGCTGTGAGCACTATTGCCGCCTGGTATTGAAGGAGGGGAAGAGGGCCGTCCCTGCACACGGTGTTTTTCATGCCACTTGTGAGACACTGCTGTCACTCCCACAAGAGATTGAGCATATAGTTTCGAGAGGTTTCCTTTCAAAAAGGCCAATGAACACGACCGTGTCTTTGCTGTGTGCTTCCACGTGTCCTGGTTTGATGTAATTGCCATCACTAGCTATCCACACCATCTGGTTTCATCTCCTGAGCATGAACCCATTGGCACAAGCTTAATAACTGATAAGCAGCCATTATCTGTTGTTAGGGCAACTCAGTGCAGATGTCAGCTTAGTGCATATCAATACGGTCGATACATTACCCTCATTATTGCTTATATAACTTGCAACTCAGAGAGCCGCTCTGCCCTACCACCACCCCACACCCTTGACGCGCACACAAACACAGTGACAGATAACTGAGTGGGAGGAAGGAATGTCATATACCTCAGAATTTAGTTTGCATTGGCATCCAACATGACAGATTCCCTGTCTGGGTCGCTTAGCACTGATGGCTCGCAGAAAGGTTTTGCCTGTCTGCCTGACTCTCCTTCAGTTGCCCCTTAATTCTGCTCTGTTTCTTCGGATGCCCACCCTCCCCTTTGTCAAGGAGATGCCATAATTATGTAAGACTTATGTAAAGCTGTCGCTTGCTGGCAAACAATGAAATATTTCTAGCTCTGAAATCATAGGTTTAATAGTGATAACCATGAGAAATGTACACCCACGCATTGTGAAATGTATCATTTAAAACTAATAAAGTTGTCATTGGCTGTGTGCTTCGTGGAAAGTTAAATATATATGCCTGTGTAGTGTTAGCAGCTCAGTGAAGCTGCAGGGACTCTGTCTTGCTTTGATGCCAGCATGCTAACATAAGGGGGCAGTTGCAGTGGAGGCTGCTGTGACACCCTTAATAGAAACGAAGTAGAGTGGTGACAATTACTCTGCACATGCTCAGTTGCACTCTGTCGCTGCCTCTGGAGCAGCAGCAGGATCATTTTTACCGTGGGAGATTTCAGACGTGTTTTAAAGTGTTTTAATTATTAGATGCACAGTTTTTTTTCCTGCTCTCAGAATTTTTCATGTGTTTAAATTCTAATGTCAGCAAGTATGCAAGATGACATGGCTGCAACACTGGGGTACATGGTTTAGCTCTTTGTCTGTCTGTGCTGATATATATTTCTGCTATACCAAAAAATAATGGATATTTTATGGTTTCAAACAGTATTAGAAATAGAAGATGCTAATTATGCTAATCATATTGCAGCAGCCCAGTCAATTTAGGAGACATGGTCAAGATGAGCTGCTGAAGTTCTAAACAAAGGGTCAAAACTTAGAAAAAAGGTGACTTAAGTGATTCTGAAGGTTGTATGGTTGCTGGTGCCATATCAGCTACTCTGAGTATTTCAGAATATTTATGTGCTGATCTGCTGGGATTTTTTCACTGAACCATCTCTAGGCTTTATGAAGGTGGGGTCCAACAAAGAGAAAATATCCAGTGGGCGGCAGTTCTCTGGGAGAAATGTCAGAGGTCAGAGGAGAATGGCCAGACTGCTTCAAGCTGATAACACAACAGTAACTGAAATAATCCCTTGGTACAACCAACAAACGAAGCAGATGGGCTCCAGTAGCAGAAGACCACACCTGTCAGCCAAGGACAGGAAATCGAAGCTACACAGGTTCAGTAAAACTGAACAGTAGAAGTTTGGAAAAATGTTGCGTGGTCTGATCAGTCTTGAGTCTTTCTGCTGCAACATTCAAATGGCACAGTCAGAAATTAGCATGAGAGGAAGGTTTCATCCTGCCTTATATCTATGGTTAAGGCTGGTGGTGCTTTGACATGTGGGGGATATTTTCTCAGCACACATTGGGTCCCTAAGTACCAAATGAACATCTTTTAAACATCAGAGCCTACCTGAATATTGTTATTGGCCATGTCCATCCCTTTATTACCACAGTGTACCCACCTATTGATGGCTCTTTCCAGCTGCTCCATATCACAAAGTTCAAGTCTTCTCAAAGTGATTTCTTGAGCATGGCATCCAAGGTTATCCAGATGTGGTGAAACAGGACATTCACATCATGGAAGAGGAGCTGTGTGACAAAAGTCAGGAAGGCAAAAGGGGGTCCAACCTGGGACCCGCAAGGTTTACAGTATCTAATGTCTGATGAGTGTATATTACATCATTAAATATATATCTAAACTCAGTTTTTGATACTTCAATCTGAACCGCAGTTGTGGATCAGGTAGACACTGCTTTCCCCTCGAGCATGGCAGAAAACCAACAAATAACTGCAGCGAGCAGACAGCGACAGCACAACCTGCACAACGCTAAAACCTGCAAAGTTTAATTTCTCTCTCTGTCTGACTGGTTTTGCTGCCTTGTTTTCCTTTCTTGTTTCTCTTTGTCTTGATTATGATTAATTATTGTTACCTCATCCGTCCGACCATCCACTTTTCCTTTCATTGTTTTACACATGTATTGTTTTCACTTAACTGCACAAATAAAAAGGCTCTCATTGTCCGCTAACAGTGAGTGTTTGTTGCTGTTTGGCTGACAATTCAACGTTAAATCTGTGGAAATGCTGCTGCTGCTTCATTATGCTTGCCTGCACTAATAATAGACTAATTAATCAGCCAATGATGCACTCTATTATTTCTTATTCAATAAAATGTCAAACAATAGCAATGCTTCTCGCAATTTCTCAAAGTCCAAATTAAATCAATTTGTTATGTCAAAATGACAAGTAATTAGTTTCTCTAATACCATTTTATGTTTTAATGGATTTAAATATAGCAAGTAGCTCTCATGTGGGAGATGCATGTGTTATTTCTTCTCAGAGGTTTGTTTGACTTACAACACAACCAGCAACAAATTGAGTTTAGCTCAGCCTGAGCTGCCACCCAGCTGCACACGGGGCATCCAGAGGGCTGAGTCACTCGGTGAACTGAAGTTATGCCAAGAGGAGCAGACAGGGGGAAAGCCCAGGCCTCTTCCTCTGCAGTGGGGGAATCACTCCTTGTTAAATGTGGACGTGGTTTATTGGGTCACCTCCATTCTCGTGGCCTGATTAGTGGAGCATGGTCATGCAGATTTGAGCAGAGGCAGCTGGATTAGCATGATGCTCCAAGCACTGATACAGTTTGTGTCTCAGGGGTGAAATGCAGGCTTGCAAAATGACTGAATCTATTTGTCTGGGTTTATCAGAGGGAGCTCTTCAGATTCAGTGAATATCTTGGCCAGTGGGCATTACTGACAAGCCCTGGGGGGTTGTGTTTACCGAGATGTGATGTGGGCTGCAGAGGGCGTAATGTGATGGCTGGCAGGAGTCAAATCTTCAGATTAAAGCATAAAGTCTGAGCTTACGTCAGTCCCGCTGTAGGTGTACAAATCAAAGGCATGCCATATTTCTGCTCATGTTTCACTTTGAAGTGACAGATTCACTGAAAAAAAAAATTCAGTCATGGATCAAAATTCTGTTTTTTATTTATTTTTAGTTTATTTGAAAGTATGTCTGACCTCAGCTCTGTCCAGCTGCTTTGCGATGATCGTGTCTTGTGGTTGTTGTTTGTTTTTTCTTTAATTTTCCAGTTTTGTCCTCTGCTCCTTCTTTTAAAGCCATCCATGTGCAATCCAGTCTCATTCTTGGGTGTTACATAATTTTGTCAGTTGCCACCGAACCTCACCATTCTGCTCAAGGTGCACTTTTTTCACCCATCCTTGAAACACTTGCTGCATCAATATTAGCTATTTTTTTAGAGTTTTAGCCACCTACAGCATCCCCAAGTGGAGGTTAAGTGAGTGGAGGTGACGTAAGTCGTAGGTTTATGATCCAGGAGACAGTGGTGGTCGACTTCCTGCTGGTATCTTGATGTTTTCCACTTTGAAATTTGTGGTTTAGAAACCTACAAGCAGCTCCGTTTAGGGAAAGATTATTGACACACCATCATATTTCCTGTCCCCAGAAACAGCTGGACATATTTATGTTATCTAACCTTTATTTATACAAGTTGGTCCCATTGAGACTAAATGTCTAATTTACAAAAGACCCTTTTCAGACGAACACATTAAAATTACAACAATTAAAGTTACTTCATATTTCAAACCATAGGGAGCACACATGAATCCGACTGTGGTGTGTTATTCTTTTAGTTACTTATATTTTATACAATCCCAATTCCAAAAAAGTTGGGCTGTGTAAAATGTAAATAAAACAGAATATAATGATTTGAAAATCTCATAAACCCATATTTTATTCACGATAGAACATAGAAAACATTAAATATTTCAATTGACATGTTTTACTCAAGTTATAAGCTCATTGTGAAAGTGATGGCAGCAGCACATCTCAAAAAACCTTGGACAGGGCCGCGTGTGCCACTGTGTGATATCCCCTCTTCTTTCAACAAGACCCCTTGTTTTATCAGAAACGTTGTCCATCAAACACCGAGGTCTTTTAAATCAATTCAATTATTTATTAATCAAAAACTGAACAAAACCATGATTCTTACAAGTGTGGTAGAAATAGAAGAAAGGGGTGGGGCTAAATAAGCTTCTTCCTAATCCTTTTTGAACATGACGAGTTATGATTTATTATGATTATTTTGTTTTCTCTACGTTTTGTGTTTGATTGATTTTTTTATATCAAATAGCAAGTTTGACCTTAGACCTCTGACTTCTTCTATAAGTTCAAACTTTCATAAAATGCCTTTTATTTTTAAAACTTTGCCTAAAATTCTCATGCCTTTGTTTGTATTGGCCCGCAATGCATGCTATATGGGTATTATAAATATCGCATTATAATTGTCATGTTAGATTTGACCTCTGACCTCACTTTTATATTTCATATCTGCCAACGGGGCAAATAATAAAAGCCAAACATTGCACTTGTTTTTACTGCACTACAAACTTCTAAAATTACTCTTAAAAAGGACAAATAAAATAAATACACACAAAATACAAAACTATTCTCTTGAAAGTAAATACTGCCCAGAGTGTGAACTGCCTCGTGATAGGCTTTTATTTTTTATTCACATTTTGTATCAGATTTGGGGTCATATATGGACTTAGGTTCTCACTTATGTTTAATTTATGGATTGTCACACATGACATACACTGCCTATGGCACAGGTTAGTGGTGTGTGCGTTGCTGACAGAGTCTCCAGAATCAGAGCTCACGCTCCTGATGTTTTTGGAAATTTACCTGTTTCTAAGCATTCGCTGATTTCGTGGTGCAGGAGAAAACTCCCATATCTCTGAGGAAGCCATTTACTGTGGTGATATTCTGAGTGATTCAAAGATAGAAGCTTTGCAAACATTTTCGCCATTTTCAGTGTTCAACCTTGGATTTTTAGCCTACAGAATATTTCAATGCTTTTAGATAGTTATATTCTCTAGACACAGTTTAAAGAAGGTCACCATGACAATGCACACATACACACAGCTGAGGGGCTTACAAAGAGCCCTGACCTCACACCATCCAACACCACTGGGATGATCTATGAGACAAGCCTCGACACGACTACTGATGCAAATCTCAGCGAATCCCACAAACGGGCTCCAAAAAGACGATTTAATCAGTCGTGTGTAGCTCTACCTTTGACAGTGGTTTATGGGATTTTGGTTGGTTTCATTAAAATATTATTAAGGGTTATAGGCTACATGTTTTTCATTATTTCTTGCAAAGTTTTGTTCGTGGTCTGAGTCTTTAACGGGCTATATTGCTTATTTCTGGCTTTCATGAGTATCAGGCAGCCAGCCCACTGCTGTGGTTCCCTGTCACCTCTCTTCCTCCTGCCACAGGGTCAGCTCTCATGATGCTTAGATGCGACCCTTTGGAAGTAGCTCTCCTGTATATTGCCCCTCATGGTCTGAAATGGTACCTCGGTGGTGCTGAGAGAAGAAAGCATGCTGGTTGAGCAGACATCATGCTATTCTCATAACCTCTCCATCCCACTCAAACCCCCCCGTGACAAAACCACAACCTATACAACCCCAGAGGAACAGCGAGAGAGTGTTTGCATGCAGGTGTTTCGATAAGAGTTTGAAGGGCAGTTATTGCTGCTGTTCTGTGCTAATTGTGTCTGAATGACATTTGATCAGACTTTTGTTTTACTGTCTCCACCTGTGGCTGGTTATCAGGTGAGGATTACAGGAGCAGATGTGAGCAAGAAAAAAATTGCACTGCTGTTTTATTTGAGATTCTTCTTTTATTCTGTGTGGACATCATTTTGATTGCGGTGGATTATCCTCTACGATGGCACATAATCACTGATAATGTCCCTGTAGAGACAACTGAAGATGCAGGCTTCTTAGCATGCAGTAAGACTGTGGAAAGAGCTTTTTCTAAAACTTGAAAGAGTACTTTTTCTGCTTAAACCCATCCATGTTTGTTTTCCCTATACCTGTGACTATAGGCAGACTGAGCAGTCAAACTCATGTCATGGCCCCTTGTTTTGTTACGTTTTTTGTTTTGCCCCCGCTATATGTGTTCCCCTGTTTAGTCTGTATGTTACGATACAGTTTTCTAATGTCTCATTAGATTCACCAGCATTAAATTATTTCCACCTATGTCTCATTTCCAATGAACAAGCTATAGACATAGTTCTGTCTTCACTCATCAAGGCCCTGACCTCTGACAGGTTCAACATACCCAAACTTTTTTTTTATCTTCACTTAGCCTATCATCAGTAATCAGGATAACAGTCGCACGGAGCGATATCAGCATATTGTTAAGGTAACCCAGGTATTCACCTGCATGTTTGCATTAAAGGGGCAACATTAGCAGTATCTGACCAATCACAACAGTGGATAAGTAAACTGGTAGAAGAGTGACGAATGCTACAGAGGAAGAAAAATATTTGATACAAGAAAAATTCTTCCTACTTCTTTTTCTCCCTCTTGTGGATCCAGTTTTGTCTTCTTTGCCCTTTTGTGGGTTTAGAGTGTTTTCTATCACCTGGTAAAGTTTAGTGACTTTAGCTCAGAGGTTCAAAACTGAACTGAAAAAGAAAAAAAAAGAGAAGGAAAACCTAAGATCATCTGAATCGAAGCATGAACGATGTCCTTGGTCAGCCTGGACAAGAGGACGTGAGGTGAAAACTGCATCTATCCACTGCAGACACATCCTCGAGGTACTGTCACATGATACTAGTGCAAATTCACGTTCATTTTGCCTCCTATACCAACCAAACAGTCAATAATAACCACAAAGTTTTTAACCCACTAAAAAAGTACTGTACTGATTCAGTAATCCACCACATATCAAAGGTTTTTTGCTTTTTGTTACAGTTTGCATTCTTAACTGTTTGAATGTTCGGTGCATACCTCTTTGCATATATTTGCAGTTATTTTGCCAGTCTCACAAGAATAAAGACCGATTAATTTAAAGACACCTTACTCTCAGGCTAACTGAAGACCAAAAACTGATGTTGCCATGGTAGCAATATGTGACACCTGCTTTGACTTGTGACACTCGACAACAACAACCCAAAAAATAGGAAATGGTGGCTTGTAATTTGAGGTTTTTTTATTATTAAGGAAGCAATGAGATGCAGTTTTTAGAGAACCCATTGAAAATGAAAAGCAGTGAGGTCATCGTCAGCCATGTTTGCCGAAGGTAAGCACCCGCATGAAAAATTAACAAGTCACGTAAGAAGCCGGAGCATCCAGGCTCTGCCGTGGGTTTGCACAGCTACTGCTTTCTGTCACTGCATTTGTTTCCCAGTAAAACGGTCATCATAACCGCTGAATTCTTCCCAAATACAAACATTTTCGAACACAGTAAATAGAGCTGGGTGTTTAGATACTGTCAGTCAGCCATGTTCTTGTTATTTTAAAGAAAATGTCTAAACTTGTCCTGCCTAAGATGTCTAAGACTAAACTTCTTTGTGCAGCAGATGAATCAATATGAAAGTCCATCTTTGTGATGTCTGACCTTGTGGTGAAGAGGAGGATGTTTAAGAAACTACTCGATATTATGGACAATGCATCTCAACCGCTGTACTCCACACATTAGCCATAGACATGCTCCCTTTCTCAGTTCCACTGCACATCCATGACTCCTCTCCTCACATTGCAGTCCCAGAGCAGAGGAGGTGAGGCAAAGGGGTATTTAACAAAATGATCCTCCTCACCTTGCTTTAAAGTTACAACTGTGGAAAATGTTTCACACTTGCACGTATAACATCTTCCAAAAACTTTTATATTAGATAAGAATAACATACTAAGTGTAAAATGCAGTTTTTAAATGCTGATTTGATTTTTTTTTAAAGACAAAGAAAGTTATCGAAACCCAGTTTATCCTTTGTGGAAAAGTTAATTAATATTATAACTGTGATTAACCACATCTCTTTGTGGCTAAGTTCTGTTTCACTGGCCATTCCCAGGCCGGGTTACTGCCAGGCCTGTTGAATCACAAAAATAAAAATGTGTCTGACAAAGTGAAGCAGGCTAAAAGATCTCAAAAATCTTGAGATCATGTCATGAAAACAGATCATGTCATGATCCACAGAAACATCTATCGTCTATCATTCTGAAAAGGGTTACAAAGACATTTTTAAGGCTTTGGGACTCCAGTGAACCAAAGTGAGAGCCATTATCCACAACTTGGAACAGTGGTGAATGTTCACAGGAAATCAACGACTAATCCAGGAGGTCAGAACCCAGAACAACGTCTAAAGAACTCTGTTCCTTGTCTTGGTTATGGTCAGAGTTCATGATTCAACAGTAAAAATGAGACTGGGCAAAAATGGCATCCATGGGAGATCCAAGGAGAAAACCACTGCTGACCAAAAAGAACACAAAGACTCATCTCACATTTGGCAAAAGAGAAAGATAAGAACATCTTGAAAGTCTTGATGATCCTCAAGATTTTTCAGAAAATATTCAGTGGACTGATGAGACAAAGGATGAACTTTTTTGGATGTTTTGAGTGTTGTTACATGTGTTATAAATTAACACAGCATTTCATTAAAAAACAAAAACAAAGACCAACAGTCAAACATGGTGGTAATGTGATGGTCTGGGGTTGCTTTGCTGCTTCAGGACGACTTACTGTAACTGATGGAAACATCAATTCTCTCTACCAGAAAGACCTGAAGGAGGACGTCTCTCCATCAGCTCATGCCCTGAAGTTCAAGCTCAGTCAGGTTATGTGCCAGGACATGATCCGAAACACACCAGTAAGTCAACCTCTGAATGTCTTTTTTATACTTATAGACAATTTTAATTAAATTAAAATACATAGAAACAGTAATCGACAGAAAATCCTTCTGTAAAAGGATACATGTGTGTATCCTCCGTTATCGCTCTTCTAGCGAAGCCGCCGCTCCGCTCTGCCCTGCAGATGTATTTTCAGGAGCTGAGACACGTCTAACAACATGGTGTACTGAGATTGATTTCCAGGTCACACACAGGAGGAGGCACAATTAGTGAAACAGGACAACTGACGTGAATACAAAACACAACCATCAGTCTTTATAACCTCTCCGGTGTCAGCGTGCTGGGTCGTTGGCTCAGCATTTTGAGTGTCTTTTGTATTTTTGATCCCTTTTTGCTATTTGGGGGAAATGTTTAAGTTTTTACTGTTTACAGTTAGTTATAGAGTTTAGACCTGATTAGGTTGTAAGTTTAGTTAGAATTATGATCCATGTTTTCTGTTGAAGTTCATGTAATGTTCGTTAAGTTATGTTTGTGTCTCCCTCCGTGTCTCCGCTCCCTTTTCTGTTCCCATGTTTCATGCCATGTCTCCCCCAGCCCTTCATCTCCCTCTCATTCTTTATCCCTTGCACGCCCTCTCACTCCCTTCCTCGCCTCCGTGTCCCTTGCTCCCCGAGTTCCAGTCATATCTTTGTGTTTCGTCTCCTTCTCTTTCCATGTTCTCCTGTTCTTTCCCGGTCCCAGTGTCAAGTCTGTGTGTCTTCGCTGCCCATTTCCTGTTTTATTTTGACGGTCTCTCATCTTCAGTGTGTTCAGTTTTGCTTCCTCTTTGTGCATTAGGCCTATTCATCCCAGCTGCGTTCCTCGTGTGTTTCCACTTCCCCTCGTCACCCTCATGTGCATTTATTGTGTGAGTTTCCCTGTGTTCATCATCAGGTTGTCTGCGCACCTCTCCTGGTTTCTCCAGGTTTATGTTACATTTTGTGTCTTTGTGTAAACCTAAATAAAAGGCTTACAAATTTAAGTTTGTTTCCACACCTCGTTTTGTCTGCGTTTGGGTCCTCACCTCAAACTCCAAGAGTCTGCAGCAGCAGGCTGTAACAATCCCGTTTCAAAATCAGCTAAAATCTTAACACTTAAAACATTATCAGTGCAGAAAGACTCTGAACAGGTCTGATGTTTAAATGCTCTGTGTCCTTAACATGCACGACTATCATAAGCATCTCTTTTCTTTGATTCCTCTCCTGCTTTTGCAGCAGTGTCTGAGTTTGGAGCGCGCAGGAAAAACAGGTTTGAGTCTCCATGTGTACCTTTCTTCCAGCTTCTCTCTCAGGCAATTATGAACCATGGCTCTCTCCCTTCATTAGATTAATCCCATGGTCTACCAGAGTGTTCAGGAAGACCATAGTCATTACCCAAGCTACTCCACGTTACCGGGTGCACAAAAGCCCCGCTTTCACCTAGTAATTTGAGTCAGACAGACTCATCAGGGCAGGAGACAACAGTGAGATATGGAAGTACTACTGCCACTATCTGCAGATATCTATGTCCTGCACCGCCTTGAATTACACAGGAGGATTTAGAGTGCACACTTGGCAGAGGCGATGTTCTTGGGGACATATTAGGCTCATTAGTTCCCCGGGCTTCTGGCCAGTGGAGTACTTCAGCCGGAGGGATTTGTTGTACACAGTTGTCAGAGTGACAAACAGGGATATTCACAATAATAGAGTTCTTAATAGAGTAGATGCATAACAGTCGGCCATATTCCCGCCACAGAGGCGGTTTTGGTCCCTTTTCGAAAATAACTTAGCGGTCTGTCGCTCCCACTGGAACGTATCATTAAATGCACACTGGTATTCTCTGGGGCAGCGCACAACCTTAATATCAATAAGGATCCAATCACTTATGTAATCAGGCAGGAAATAACAAGATCTCATTTGTCGGCAAGGGAAATGATGCAGCCCATAAAAAGATGAAAAACAGTATTAATTGCTAAGATCCTGTGCATAGGGGCCCCATTGTCCTAAATTTAGTCCGTAATTCAACATGCTTGTGAATCCACGTGCAGAGCAAAAGGCTCAATTATAGAAACGAATAGCCAGGGAGCTTTAATTTTTTGTGCTGCTGGAGTGTGGGTGTGGATTTCCCTTCAAATAAAGATGCAGCAGGCAGTGGCATGTACATCACAGAAAACACTTGTTTATTCTGGTCTGGCAGCTCGGTAATGACAGAAAGTTTTTCAGTCATTCCAGAGACCGTCAGGTTTTCATCGCTTATGGAACAGTTGAGTAATGATACAACCGGGTGTGAAATTGCTTTCCTCCCTGTAATGTCAAACAACTACTTAAGGAGAGATTATTGCACAAGGATTTTAGCAAGCCAAAAAAAACCTCAAACAATGCTGCCAATCATATCAGGTTTGGTGCTCGTGGCACAGAGCGTACACTTCTGTGGGCTCTTTGTCGCTGGAATAAAGGAAAACCGTCAACAAGAGGTGCTCAAAGTCTGTCTACTCCAAGTGACTGTTTGGGGCAAAATATGGGATTCGTTTTGCTGTCAGAAAGTTGAAAAGCATCTAAAGTTGACTTTACGGATCAGCTTGTTGACTGGAGCGAGACCTGCTGTGGCTTAAAGGAGATGGAGGACCACTGGGCTGTTTCCACATTTCGAATGAGGACATTTCTCCAGAAGAGAATTCTGAGGGAAAAAAGAAGAAACTTTAGTTTGATGCTTCACTGCCACATTAGGGTATAAATTTGAAAAAACAAAAACATTTAAACACATCTAAAAATACACAGTCGTTACTTCTGCTGAGGAGACTGTTTGACAGGTTCAGTTTGTTAGCAGGTTACTCAAAGTTTTGGACTTTGGATGGAAAATTTACCAGAGCTGAAGGTTTGCCCAACTTCAAAGTGATAAAGTCAACTGGAATCTGGATCCAAATATTGGCTGTGATTCAGGAGGTTGAACAGGTCATCTTGGTGATTTAATCCATGAGTCTACTTGCCAAAGTACCCTTGGGCAAGAATCCTGAGTTTCTTGTCATTCAAATGTAAATGTTAAACATACCCCACATCCGGTAAGGTAGAACAGCGCTACATAAGAGCAAGTTCTATTATCACTGATCCATCCTTTTTCTCACAAGATATATGGTAATATTAGGGGTTTGGATACACTCAGCAGCATATCAGCTGCTAACATCCATACCTAAGGCCAACCTTTTATAAAGTAGCTAACCTACAAACACGTCTTGGACATGTATTTGGAGTCTCCATCTATCTGACCAGGAGGTTCAAAGCAGGAACCATCTTGCTGCAGAGTGACAGCACTAACCACTGCGCCGTTCTGCCCCCTTTCACAAAGACATGTGAAACTGAATTTGTAATGCTGGGAGATGTTGTCTTGAAGTTTTCAAGAAAATATCACAAAATAAATCCAGATCTAAAATATCCAATTAGATTCTCAGACTCAGTCCATTTACGGTTTAAAGGACGTTTTCAGGCTTGGTTTCGCTCAGACTGCTTCTCTTATGCATCCGTGACCGCGACCGGCACTGCAGCCTCAACGGATATGCTGTGGGAATACAAATAGGCGCTGCAGCTGGAATAGATTGGTCATTAAACGGCCCTCTAACCTGCGTGATGCCTGAACGCACACTCGATGCACATAAGCCACACACTGTAGTGAGAGGCAGCAGTCAGAATATAACTGATGTAAACTGCCTCCTGCTGCAGGGCAGTTTCTCCTGACCCAATTCCCACCTACATTTTCTGGAGTTTATTACCATCCATACACAATTATATCCACACCCACCAACCAGTTTAGCTAACAAAACAAACAAACACAAAACTTCACACGGAGACGTTTGAACCAAAAGTGAGAAAAGCGTGCAAGAAAGGAAAACTTCAGACGATGCCCTGAACTAAACATTTTTAGGAGTTTAACAGCTTGATTTAGTTTTATTATATATTAATATCTATTAATGTTTATGAAGACAGACTTGGATCAACTTACCAGCTGTCTTTCCATGGACCTGAGCACGGCTTCCACATCTAAAACCCAGCTCTGGTGGAGCAGGAGGTGGGTGCGGGTTGTCAAAGGGGACACAGGGAAAGCAACAAAATGAAGTATTTCATCATTTAGCAAATGAAATTGGCTCATGCACCTTTTGATCACAGCAGACACAGTTCTGAGCATACAGAGAGGTTTCACATTTTGGTTGATAAAATATTAAAGAGGCTCCGGGAGGCGGCCAACCTTACTGCACCTCTAACACACACAGGTGGTCTGCTTAAGTTTAGATGGAAAGGGCAGCCTTCAGTGTAACCAATTTAAACAACATACCTCGCTTTACAGGACATGTTTTCTGTTTGAAGATGCTCTACATTTGTCTCAAGGTCATGTTAAGTGTGTGAGGAGGTCCAGCGTGGGCACAGTTTTTCAGCAAATACATATATTCGTTTTCTGGTTTTGTCTCTTGTCTCATTGATTTGGAGTAAACCTTTACAACAAGGGACACAAAGTTACTCATTAGTTATTTTTTTAGAGTAATTGTTGTTTTAGTTGGTCATCAGGAAGAAAGTCTGATTTATGCATCATTACTATTCTATTATACAGTATATATAACACCAGACTGGACCCCGTTTTGTTTCCTTCAGAGGTGTGTTAATTCTTTGTGGCATACATTCAACAAGATGCTGGAAATATTCAGGGTTTTTGGTCCATGTTGACGTGACAACATCACACAATCATTGCAGATTTGTTGGCTGCACATCCATGATGTGAAACTCCTGTTTCACCACATCCCAAAGGTGCTGTGCTGAACTCAGATCTGGTGGCTGTGGAGGCCATTTGAGTGCAGTAAGCTCATTGTGATGTTCAAGAAACCAGTTTGAGAGGATTTGAGCTTCATGATTTGATATGTTGTCCTGCTGGAGAAGCAGCACTCAGAAGATGGGTACACTGTGGTAATAAAGTGATGGACCTGCTCATCAACAACACTCAGGCATAACTTATGTCCAGTTGGTGCAAAGAGGCCCGAAGTGTGCCACAAATCATTACACCACCAGCCTAAACTTTTGACACAGGGCAGGATGGATCGCTGCTTTCATGTTGTTGAAGGCAAATTCTGACCCTACGATTTGAGTGTTGCTGCAGAAATTGAGTCTCATTAGACCAGCCAACATTTTAACAGTGTTCCAGTTTTAGTGAGGCTGTGCAAGGTTCAGAGATGCTCTTCTGCAAACTGTGATTCTAAGGAGTTACTGTTGTCTTTAGCTTGAAGTAGTCTGGTTACTCCTTTGACTTCTGGCATCAAAGTATTTTCACCCTGAGAACTGAAAAGTTTCTAATTTCAGATCATTCTCTGCAAACCCCAGACAAGGATATGTGCAAAAAACCCAGCAGAAATACTCAGACCGGCCATGACCAGTGCCTTTTATAAATAAAAAGGATAAATTAGAGTCTGTAATACCAATGTGTCAGCACTGCAGCTCTACTCAATTCGTTGAAGCAGAATCTTAGTCATAGGTAGTAGTTTAGTGAATGAGTCGCCCATGGCAACTTGGGAAAAACGGTGCTTTTATAATTGACACAGCCTCCCGGGTGGAAGGGGTTAAGGTATTTAATTTCCACTTAAATTAAAAGTTCACACACAGCTGGAGACAGATCTGTGCCGATGGGCTGATTCGTCCTCGTCTTTCTTAATATTTGTTGTGAGCACAGCATGGTGCAGTTCTGCTTCATGGTCACTGTGAGGTAATTTACTTGTGTTCACAGCTTCATTAACCAAACTAATTAATACTTTAATTGGTACATATTTCTATGACATTTTTTAATATCAGCTCAGTCAAAAAACACAAAAAAATGTAGGTGGGGTTTAAGAACTTGCCTGATTGTAAGGCAGTTTTTAACCTGTATTGGTAAACATATATATAAGCATGTATAGACAAGACATCATTTAAAGGACAATCTTGAGCACTTGACTCCTGCTGTCAGGTGATCTGGTGGCTCCTTTTAGGGTATTTGTTGGACATGTTTTGTGTCCATTTTATGCTTTTGGAGGGTCCGTGAAAAACAGTACACAGTTATTCTGAGTGTTCACCTATGGTGAAACATTTTTATCCTATTTGAAGTGATGTCTTTAAATCTAACAATGCCAAAAGGGCACATGGGCCAGCTGAACGAATAGATGAGTATGAAAAAGATGAGAATTATATGCTATGGCCTTAAATGTCACCAGTTAAACACCTATGGCAGGTTTGTACTGATATATTTTGACACCATTCTCCATCACCAAGTGAACGAATATGTGTTGAAAGACTCGCTTTTCTCCCACATATTGAGTCCCACATTTTTACTGGTTCTGTAGAAAAACAAACATTTCTGAAGTCTGGCTTTTACCCAATGTATATGAAGGGAAGGCTTTAAAAAAAAATTATAGCAAGTAGGTTGGCCTGTGTAATGCCTTACTCATCAAGGACAGTAACAAGTTACCAAAAAGTCACAAGCTTTGCAGATTTTAAGGAATATAAATGATGGAAACTACCAGGATGAAAATGAGAGAGTAGTTTATTCTGAGAAACAGTTTTTGTTATGAGTTATTTTTCAGATATGGCATAACATTTTGCTAATCTATGGATACATCCAAACTATCCAGCTCTCCTTCACTCGTTTAGGTGGGTTTGCTATCCACAGAACTACAATATTTTGATTTGGAGCATTCAGCCATTTTCTCGTCAGTCAAGCACTCAAACTGAATGTCTGAACCTGCAGTTCCTGTTGTAACAAACCAGAATTACTACTGCAACAAGACATCATCAGTAAGATCAAATTTTTCTCAATTATATTCATAAAGTGCTAATTCACAGCAACAGTTGACTCAAAGTGCTTTATATTGCAAGATAAAGACCCTTCAATATTAAAAATAAAATCCAACAATCAAACACCCTCCTATGAGCAAGCACTAGCCAACAGCAGGAAGAAAAAACTCTAACAGGAAGAAACCTTCTGCAGGCTGAGAATAAAGTAGAATAATAAGGTATTATAAGATCTTTAGTTATGACAGAGCCAGATTTTTTAAGATTTAAAATAAAATTAAAATAAAATTGTAGATTTAACAGGTAGTAAATGAAGAGAAGCCTCTATGGAAGAAATATGCTCTTTCTTTCCAGTCCTTGTCAGTACTCGAGGCATTTTGGATCTGCTGAAAGCTTTTTAATGAACTTTTTAGAACAACATGACAAAAATGAATTACAATCGTCCGGGAAGTAATAAATGCATGAACTAGCTTTTTAGCATTAGTCTGAGACAGGATGTTTCCCATTTTAATGGTACAGAGCAGATGAATGAAGGCAGTTCTCCTTATTTGTTTAATGTGCACATTGAAGGACATATCCTGATCACAAATGACTACAAGATTCCTCACCGGAGGCCATGGTAATGACATATAACATAAGCATCTGGTTATACACAAGTTTCTACAAACTGCGTACCTAAATTTTAACTAAATTTAGAAATTAGAAGTCATCCAGGCCTTTATTTCTTTAAGACATTCCTCTAGGTTAACTAACGCTCTAGGTTAAATAACGCTGGGTATTATCTGCATAGCAATAAAAATGTATACAGTGTTTTCTAATAATATTGCCTAAGGGAAGCATGTATAATGTAAAAAGTATTGGTAATGTAAAAAATATTAGTAAAACTAACCTGTCTCATGATGGTTTGTAATGGACAGCTTAGTCAGTTCAATCTGACAAACACTAACGAGCTCAATGCATTAGTACTTGTGATGATGAGCCTTAAATTCATTAACTGCTGTATCCTTGAAAGAAGCAGCACGAGAGAAGTCATATGCAAATTATTCATATAATTTGCAGAGATAATAAAGAAGCAGTGACACTGACTGATCTTCTGATCGATGATCAGTGTGTTATTGAATTGACCAAAATAGATAGCATGCTGTCTAAATTACTTAGTATTGACTGTGCTGGCAGTAGTCAGCAATGTGCAGATGCTCTCAGTTTGTTCTGTACCTAGAAAACAAGACTACAACATGTTCAGGACAGCTTGTGGAAAAACAGTCTTACTCTGTGGCTTTGTCTCTTCTCTATGCTCCACTCTCTCAGATCCCTCCAGTGCCCTGGCAACAATGCATCGGCTGCCCTGCTGTCTCCTCTCTTAGCCATGATGTCGCCTCCACGCAGTGTGCTGGGTCACAGCACTGACCACAACCAGCTCCTCAAAGGGCCAACACAGTTTTCACAAAGTGTAACACGAGTCTGGAAACTGATCTCTGTTAACGCAGAGCCAAACTGTGGGTGGTAGTCATTGTTTTTGGATGTTATAAGGTCGCAGTATAGACAGTGCTGGGTTGTTACAGTCCCATTATCAGTCCAACAAAAGCTGAGAGAATGCACATCTTTTAATGATTGTTTGCCTTTCAGTGCAGCATTTCTAAATAATGGAAGATGCTTCAGCTGGCTTTGGGCTGTGATCATTAGAGGAGGCTGGGGTGCGGTATGAGGGTTTTGCAGAATAATGCAGGTCTCACCTTTCCAGCACGCTCCTATTGAGTCTGAACATTCAAACTATTCATGCTGGAAGCTGTGGACAAATAAAACACATTTAAACAAACAGGGGCTTGGCCTTCACTGAATATAGGAGCTGGATGTTCCTCAAAATATTTTTGACGGGAATATGAATATGAATATGAACTGGTGGCTGAAATAAAGACTTAAAATTTTCAAACCATGTCCATGTGCAGTATTAAAAACACGACTTCAAATATAGATGAATCTGGGAAGTCAAAGTGAGTGTATCATCTGTTTCAGCTGGATGGCTTTCCCTTCTGAAAAAGATATTTTTCCATGAATTAAAACAAACAGTCTTCCATTTATCCTTATCAGGGTCGCGGTGGGACTGGAACCCATCCCAGCTGCCACAGGGTGAGAGGCTAACACAGAGGGAAAGGCAACCATTCTCACCTTTAACCAATTTAGAATCACCATTCAGCCTTAACTCACTAATTAGATGTCTTTAAATTGTGAGAGGAAGCTGAAGTACCCATAGAGAAATCATGCAGACATGGGGAGAACATGCAAACTCCACACAGAAAGCCCCCAGCCAGATAGATGATATGAATCCAGGACCTTCTTGCTATGAGGCAACAGTGTTGACCACTTCATCACCGTGCTGCCCAGGAACGATATCAAAAGTAGTAAAAACTATATGAGCAAACTAAGACTACTGGTGCAGGTGAATCAGAGAGAAAAACAAAACAAAACAGGAAAACAGCACTTTCTGAAAAGAAGTTGTGCTTCTTACATCAAAAAGTTGTTTTAAAAAAGGGTTCACCGATAAATGCCACAACAGAAGCTTTTATCTGTGATTATTTAATGGAAATGATCTGTGGCACCAAAATCCATTAATGCTTACCTGCGTTGGATGTCCATTAAGTGAGTGTCACTTGTCAGTGTCTTTGCTCTCCACCGATGGTGACTCCTTCTCCCGCGAGCCTTTTGGAAAGCTGTGAAGGAGGAGGGAGTGGGGGAGTAGGAGAGTGGGGCACAGGGGGGTCAGAGAGAGGATACGGCAATGAAAAAAGTACTTGTGAAGGTGATAAGTGATGAGATAATGGAGGTATAAGATCAGCATTCTGGGAAGAAGAAAAAAAGTTCTGTTTTGCTGGTCAGCTTGCACTTGTTTGTTTTCTTATAATGAGAAGGATCTTTTATGATGCGAACCTAAATGGGAAGTGAAATGTTCCCGTTTTGATGTAATCTTCTCTGCACAATAAGTTTCTGGAACAACAACCATGGTTTTGCTGCAGTTTTTAAAGACGCGTTGTTAACTGAAGGAATTGCTCAGAGACCACGCTCAACACGCTAATGATGACTGTTCAATCCCTTCGAGGACAAAATCAGTGCATTACACTTGGAAAACAGCTATTAGGATCTTCATAGGAAATTTTCACAACTAACTTTGGATTGTTTTAGAAAACATAGATCGGACTTTTTTTCCCCCTTTCCTCACACAGAAGGAAACAGGCTGCTTCAGATGTGCTCACACCACCAAAACATTGTATATGGTTTGGGTGATGATGCTGCTGGATCGAGCGGGTAAGGAGCAGCAGGAGCTATTGATATGAACAGCACAGAGAATATATTATACCGATATAACATAACCAATCATAATATGGCTTATATGCCATACAAAGGATGTTTTACAGGCTAACCAGTATCAAATTCTCACATATCAGGTCTACAAGTGCCAAAACCACCACGAACTTCTATGAGAAACAATCTTAGGCTTAGGCTCACAACCCTTTGATTCAATCTTCTTTGCAGATTATTGGGTAGAAACAGCTGATCAAAGTGAACATATTATGCTTTTGTTTGTTTTCTGTGACATAATATTAACTATGGTGGATTAAAGTACAAATATTCTCTATGAGCTAAAGCTCTGGCTTCAGATTGCTCCAAATAAAATGTTTTTGACCAACTGAGTATCACAGTAAATGTGTATTAGACATGGTGGTCCACTGTTTCCATTTCAAGCTTTGCTACTCCAAGACATGAAACGGACATGAATGCAGAAGTTGCATTACCAGCAGGGGCAGATAATATATTTAAAGGCACAAAAATGTATGAAGTACATTCCAGGGTCCATAATCGCTGGAAACTATTAAGATAGGTGGCTAAAAACATGTAACTGTATTTGGAATGTTTTTTTAAACACTTTCCTGGGATTTTTGCTTGAAATAAAGTATCTCTCTCTGCTGTTACAGCAACTTCTGCATGTGTGTCTATTTCATGTTTTGGAGAGGCAAAGCGTAAAATGCAAACATGCCTTGCCATGATATTGGGTCGTTCTGACAGCAGTTTTCCACTCTTGTGTTTGTATGATGTCAGCAAGAGTGGAGTATACTTAAGGCTCCATCACCTGCTGTTAAAACCTTCTGCTTGCATGGTGCAGCCAATCAGAAGAAAGTTGGCTTATGATAAGGGGGCAGGGGGATAAAACAGCCTGTTTAAGACACTTGATTAACTAAGGAAGTGTACCACATTGAAACAAGATATAGATAATTTTGAACTGCAACTATTGCAAATGTTTTCTAGTAGAGTGCAAGAACAAAAATATGCTGTTGTAAATTAGCATAATGGGTTCACTTTAAAGTGTGTGAAAATGTATAAATCAAACAAAGACTCTACAAAAGGGAGTTTGTTTTGGTACTGGCACAATGTGACATGTGCATAAACTCTGGATATAGGTATGTTTGTGTGAAAATGGATCGATACACGTCTCAGTGGCAGTGTGTTTAATATTGTGTCATAGGATTTTTTAGCTTGTGTGAATTTGTTTCATATAATTATCAATTCATTTAAAAATCAGCTCTCAAAACTTAGAAAACCTTTTCCATTAACCCATATTCAATTTAACCTCACAGGGAATAGAGTACAGTGTAATTGGGGTGTTTGTTCTGCATTTATTTAACGCCAGAACAAAAGGATGGGTATTACTGGATGTGCCAGCATTACTGAGAAAACTGACAGTTTAAATCCGAGGCAATTACTGAGCAAAATAGTGCTCCTGAGAAAAAGGCCTAAATCCATCACAGGATATATTAACAGGCTCATATTAAACTCCTATTCAGATATCATACTTGAGAAAATATCTGCGTTATTATGAGACTGTATTTAGAACTCTGACTGGTGTTAATAGTCAGGAGGCCACATTTCAGATCAGTTTTAAAATATATATATATATATATATATATATATATATATATATATATATATATATATATATATATATATATATATATATATATAGCACCAATCCTCAACAAAAGGGAGCTCAAGGTACTTTAAAAAATATATATCTAACAGAGAGAAACCCAGCAATCCCATATGAGCAAGCACATGACAACAGCGGGGAGGAAAAACTCATTTCTAACAGGAAGAGATGTTAAGCAGAACCAGGCTCAGGAAGTGCAAAGCAATCTGACGTGACTGAGGGTGATGGGAAGCACAGTAGTAACCCTCTTAAACAAGGTAGAACACAGTGATTAAAGCGGGCCTGAACAACCCCAAATGACATTCAGGTACTTCCAGTAAACAGAACATGAATCTGATTGGCAGGTTAATGCCTGGTAATGTTAAATGAGGTGATTTTTCATGTGCTACAGACTGGCATTGATTGTGGTGACATGAAGATGCTGTCTCAATAAGAAGAGAATAATGACATCCCACAGCTTAAAGTCTCAACATGTCCTTCTTCCTTCATATTACTGTGATGTTCATGGTGCAAATGTCAATAAAGTTGTGGTTGGAGCTAGCTAGCCTATGATAGCGGAGTTAGCAGAAACAGATTTTTATTTATCTTCCAATTTTCATTGGCAGTAATTTCAAATGCTCGAACCAACATCACCAAACACGCAAATTCTGCACAGTAAAATTAGATCAACTTGAAAGTCTAGATAAATATAGATACAGACAAATAAATATATAGATCTAGATACATTAATATAGAGTTTTAAAAACAACTATCATGTATAGATCCTGAATCTATACATAATGTGTTACTGAATTATGGATGAATTAAAGAACATCAAACATTTAAAGCCAACTATGAGGGAGAGGAGACAAAAAGATAATTATGTAATAACTGGGAAGGAAAAAGTCTGCCACATATTAATAAAGTGTTTATTTTGGCATTGGCATTATTTTGGTTTATTTTGAAAGATTATCTTTGCAATTGTAGTCTTTTGGTGCAAACGCAGCTCTTACCATAATTTTGGTATTTCCAGTCAGCTTTTACTTCTTTCTAGCTAAAAATAGCATCCAGTTCTCAGAAATTCCCTTCAGTGAAAGAACAGCCACTATGAAGCTGACTAATGGTGAAAGTCAACAACATTTCACAGTAATCATTGCTTGTTTTCCAGCACATAGTCACCTCTGAACAAGTCCTAAACTGAACTGTTGTTCACACTAAATAATTGCTATGTTCATCTGTAAGTGATGAACATCATTATGAGGTAAAGATACAGAGACAGACCAAGCCCAGGGGCTGCACATTTGAAGGCAAGAAGAACTCATGTTGCTGTCCTTGCTTTCTCATACTCTGGCAGTAGGCATAAATCTTCAACCGAGGTGTCGCACCACATTATACATAACTGTGTAGCAATGTATCCTAAAACAGACCCCCTTCTCATCCAGGGCAGATGATGAAAGCAAAATATATTCCATTGCTTTTTAAAAAGTTACCCAAATCTCAAAGTTTCTGAGACATGGGATCACATAGAAGTCACATGATGCTTATGATTGTATAGTTGAGCAAGGTCAGAGAGTAAAGACATTTTGTACTTTTTTTCCATTAGATCTACTTAGAAGAGATGGTTTCCTAGAGAGTGCTGAAAATAAACCAGAAGTCAGGATTTCTATTAGATTAAACCAAGAAGCTTGTTAGTGACAGCAAATGCGCACTTACAGTCATTAAAACTGCATCTCAAATATGTGTGTATGCCTTTGTCTCTGTGAGAGGGCAACAAAAAATTGGTGTAAATACCACTAAAGACTACAATGAATACATGAACAAAATCTTATATTCTACATTTGCATAAACACTTAAACATTATTTTCTGGAGCATTTCAGAATGAATTTGACTGTTAATGAGCATCACAATGAGCTTTGTGTTTAGATTCTTCTATCCTATAAACTACTGAACCTTGGTTAACCTCTTCAGTTCACTCTCCATTTGCTGCTGCTGCGTTAGCTCGTCCCCCCCAAAGGCAACTTACTTATTGATTGGCTTCCCCTCGTAAAAAGGTGTGAAGAGCAGGTGGGCAGAGCTGTTGTGTTCGCAGATAAAGCCATGTGCTTGAGATCACCAAATTAGGGATATCCACTCACTCTGACATCATATCGAACCAGGAGTAAAAAAAAAAAAAAAAAAATCTGAAATTGAATGTTTGGGGATTGCTTCCAAACATTCAAGCACTTACTTTGACCATGATGAGCATCTATTATTATAACACTGCAGATTACAGCAGTGGTATAAACAGGTCCACTTAAATTCAGTGATATTAAGCTCCACAAGTAGAAAAAAAAACATTGTTAAATTGAAAAAAATTAAATTAAATGAATCCTGAAATACAGAGTTTGATTGCCAAAATACTTCAGTCACCTGTTGCACCTTCAAGAATTAATTTTTTTCAGTCGTGTTTTCAGTAGTCAAACCAAAGTCAAATCTCTAGTCCTGGTAAACATGAGTTTAAGATGTAGCAGATTTATTATATGAAAATTAATGTACTTGTACTGCATGACTGCTGCTCCAAACAAAGACAAAAACCATCAACTCAGATGAACAAAAAATTAATAACTTACGTCTTACTTCGGCTGAAGAAATGCTGGCGCAGTACAAAAGCCAGAGTAGAGAGAAACATGATGGTGGTGCACATGGTCCTAAGAGTCCACCACCACCCTGCATTCACAGAGAAAGCAGGATCAAAATATTCCACCCATTCTGTAAACCTTAAGCACAGCTGAGAAAACCATTTCCCAGTTATCAGGTGTTTGTCTCTCCCCTTGCCTGGATCAGGAACACAGGAGGATTAGTCAATCCCAGATTAGAAAAGATGATATGCTGCAGAATTGAAGAACAGCCCTGCACTGCAAATATAAGCTACAGTGTGTGTGCACACTTGTTGTGCATGATTCATGTTTCTGCACTGCTTAATTTTCCATGAAATGCAACTGGATTTTTTTCAGTTATTCTCCAACTTTTTCTGCAGTATGTAATATCAGCTGCTGTAACATCTATTATCCAACAGCCCGCCCTGCCCAGCCAGCCAGCCAGCCAGCCAGCCTAGGTTTTCCCCAGTCACCTCATCATCAGCTGCCTGCACACCTGCCCCTCATTTCCCCAATTATCTCCCTTGTGTACTGGTTCATCTTCAGGACCGACTATGCACTTCAGCTTCATTTGTTATCATTAAAGCCACTTTCAGTTTCTCTGTCTGGATTTCTTCATCCAAACTGTGCAATTAAACCAAGTGGAAACCTCCAGGGCTGAAAGAAATTAAGCCAGCAAAGAAGGGCCAAACTGAAGTTCCTTAAATGGCCACTTGAGGCTGACTCAAAACATGAGTCAATCTCCATAAACTCCTATTTTAACCCTTTCACGCATAGTGGTCACTACAGTGGACAGTGTTGATGGTATACTTGCACATAAACCACTATATTGTCCACCTAAGTGGATATGTTAAAAAAAAAAAAAAAAAAAAAACTTTTAAAAGTACATGTTTAAAAAGTTCAAAAAATATTTTTTCATGCCTAAAGATGAATAAAAATACTTAAGAAAAAAATCCTGATTGAGGTTGTCATAATTCATGCATGAAAGGGTTAAAATGCAAGCAGGACTAAAATAAATTGGTACAAAAAAATGATTTAGATCTATAAAGCCTAATTCCCTTCTCTGAACTTTAATGCATTACTTATTTATCAGGTATTTGTGCATTAATGATCTCTCATTAATGAGAGATCATTTGGAAGAAGTGAATGTGATTTATAGAGACAGAAATTTTGAAAAAAAAAATGATATACTTGGATTTTAGACTCCAATAAACCATCATGGAGGCACAGAATCCCAACGGTAATCAGATTTAGGACAGAACCCCTGGAGTCTAGATGCTGGTGATGATGAAGATGAAGAACAAGACTTGGATAAAGCTCAGACTTGGGTGAGGTGGAGATGGGGAGGAAATGGGTTGCATGAATGAGAGGGAATGACAGAGAGCACGGATTTAAACCACAGAGTGAAGGCTGATTGGCTCAAAGAAGACAGGTGAGAAGATGACTGGACAAGATTGGAGTAATGACATTATTGAAATTGACCAACATTTTTCCTGCCTGCCTGATCCTTTTTTTATATATAACTGTAATGAAAATAACCATCTGAACATGGTATTACCAAATTTCTATGGACAATTTCTCACTTCACAGCGAGAGCAAGAGACTGTGAGCGAGAGATGGGTTTAACATGCACACAGTGTCAGCACCTTTACAGAAATCGCTTTGTGCATTTGTTATTTTAGTCAATATTTGACTTATTTACTGACAAAATACAAATTTAAGACTTGCAGGCTTCTTAAGCTTTCCAGCTTGGTCTTTTTTCCTCACATCAGTTATAACAAACTGATGATAACAAACCTGGAGGCATCGTAGAGTCGATTTGGTTTCATTCCATCCTGTACGATAGTATAACATCTTCAACAGAGGCCTGTGTATTTTCGATGACAATGATCTGCAATTCTGAACATCAGTAAATTTAATCCACTTTACAATTTGTATCCCATTCAGGTTGTATAATGACTGTTGTCAGGTGGAACAAAATAACCTGGCAACATAACTCAAGAATGGTCAAAGACAAGACGGTTTGAGACATCTTAAAGGTCTCAGCTGTCTGTGTCACTAGACTGCAGTTATATTTCTCCCAGACAGTAGGACAGGGATATTCTTAACCACTGATGACGTTCCTCACCAGCTGAATCTGTGACTCTGCTGTCGTGAAACCTCTGGTGCATGGACGCCAGACTGATGGAAGTTCACACAAGTGGCTGTGAGGAATATCAAGTTACAGCGATGTGGCTGTGCATCTCATCTCCAGCTCTGAGACATGCTCGTGCCTCCTAATTGGAAAATTCTTCAGGGGTCCTCTTGTGCTTTATGTTGATGGAGAGCTGCACAGACTCACCAGTGCCTCAAAATCAGAGGATTTAAGTGTCACAGAGCTGTAATTTGTGTTGACCTGTATATGCTTGGCCTGCCTTTTTTGAGTGTTACATTTTTGTTGGGGCAAAGTTAAGAGGATTTTATGCATTTAGGACCAATGTCTAAATTACAGGAGGTGCATGAAGGAAAAGAAGGGCTCTTTAAATTTAGAAGTGATTGTCATCTGGATAAAGCAAGAACAGTGACACGAAGCAAAGGTCTACCAGGCGCTGAAATGCAGGGGAAAAGCATTTCTGTTTTTGTGCACCAACCAACAGAATATTTTACCCTGTAATGAGAGAGATGAGTTTACCTTTTGGGCTCTCTGCTTAAAATAGCTTTTTATTCTTCTACAAAAGGAAGCTGTTTTGAGTTGTAGTTTGCTTGTGATTGTGTATTGTGAAGGAAATACCCAAATGCAGGACAAAAAAAGAAAAACTTCCAATGAACAGTCCCAAAAGGGCCTAAACAGGAAGCCAAGCCTTTAGGGCAGGGGTCCCCAATCTCAGTCCAAGAGGGCTGGTGTCCCTGCAGGTTTTAGATCTCACCCTGGGTCAACACACCTGAATCACATGATTAGATCATTACCAGGCCTCTGGAGAACTTCAAGACATGTTGAGAAGGTAATTTATCCATTTAAATCAGCTGTGATGGATCAAGGACACATCTAAAACCTGCAGGGACACCGTCCCTCGTGGACTGAGATTGGGGACCCCTGCTTTAGGGAGACGTGCACACAGACACCACAACAAAGAGCAAAGGTGAAGGACTGGACTATTTCTACATATGGGGTAATAAGGGAAGTGGAAACAGCTGGAGGAATGAGACACAGGTGTGGGTAATCAAGACAATTACAAGGGAATGCAAAATTCAAAGCTAGGCACAAAAGAGAACTATCTACCAAAGTAAAACAGGAAACAACCCAAAAGATGACTACTAAGTGTACAAGACAAAAAATTGATACTGAACTTTATATGAAGGGAAACAATGAGAAAGCTGAAACACAGGCACCAAACTCCATAGATATAGCAAAACTACAATAAAACCAAACAGAAATACACAAGGCTAATTCAACACTACTAAGAACTGAATGTCAGATAAGGACAGTAAAGCAACAAAACTACTTAGTAAGTTTTACTACTTTGAATTTTCTAAAATGTTAACCCAGCCTTAGCCATGAGCAGAATAGTACAGATGTTTGCTATCAAGACAACACAGCTCTGTCATGTTTTACCTTTTGGACTCCAGCAGTAGGAATAAAATCCCTGATATATATTTGTTTTAGGGGCCTGTATACCATACTATAGTGATCAAACATCTGATCAGGTTGAATACAGGTGAACTCACAGAATATGCATTATCCTGACATTACAAGCAGTCTCCAAACACCAGACATAACAATGGACACAACACTTGTGTGAAATTTAGTGGGTGAATGCTTATTACTATGTAAACACTTTTCCAGATTATCCCAGAAAGTTAATTTAGTCTTTTATGTTTTTTGCCCTGATCTCATCAGAATATCCTCAGAAGGCCTGGGATCACCTTTTCCAGTTAGTAATACCAAGATCACCTCACCCAGGAAGTATCTTTGACAGATGAATGAATGAATCGCCACATTTGGCTCATTTTTATGCATAGGAACAGCAGCTTTGCTCTGACCATAGCATGCTAATCATATCAGAATAAATTGTTTCTGGTCACATAATGAATCTATGTCCGCTGCTTTCTCTCCTTTAAGTTCTTGCTTTCCACCACCTCCAAAAACCTGGAGGTTGTCTGGCTCTTAAGCTGCCGAATACTGGTCTTTGTTCACTAATCACTAGCTTTGTAATTCTGTGCTGAACAGCTGTGGGTTTATCAGAGCCTGTTCAGCTGTTGAAGATGCTGATAAGGAAAACAACAGTAAAGCTGCTCCAAAAAAAGACATTATTAACAGAAACCATTAACACTGAGGGGCAAATGTAGAATCAGATAAAAGTTCTCTTTGGTTTTCATTAAAATAAGGTTACAAGACATAAATATCAATTGGTGCACTTCAAAAATAACAAAAGGCAAAAAGATCAAACTCACTAATCAGCTTCATTACTGCTGAACTGCATGCAGCGAGCCTAAGCAGAACGCATACTGGTGCAACCTTCCTCACCGATAAAGCAGCTTGAGATACACAGAGGGGATTTCTTAACGAGCTCCACTCATTTGTGTCAGTTTGTGTTCTGAACACCTGATGAATCCCAATAAGTCAACGCCTGCTGACAGAGACGGATGAGCACGAGCGTACCGGTGTGAAATCCTGATTTAATCATGGAACAGAAGAAGGAGCTGAGATCAGGGTATCAGCCGAGATATAAATCCCTGGCATTATATTTTTGGCTTTTGTGTGTTTTCCGCGTGGTGTCAAAGTGGAGTTTGTCCAGGTGTGTTTGCCCGCGGGATGTGATAAGCCCACATTACTGGCGCTCTCTGAAAATGACAATATGTGGCAGTGAGAAAATGTGTAGCCATGGTGACAAGTCAGTGTCCTGTCGACCACGGATGCACTCGTGGGAGACTGACTATTTTCTGACTCTCATAATTTTGTTTACCTGTTTCACCTGTTCCTATTACACTCAAGCCAGGCAGCAGGAGAGTAACATTGATTTTTCTGAATATTATATCTATTCCTATGAGGCTGCAAGCACATTTTCAGTTCAAACACTGTACAAAAACCTAGAAGTATAACCTGAGCAGATCCTTTTATAAAACTAATTTTCTCTGTGTTTAAAGAGCAGCTATAAGAAGTCTTCGTCAACACTTTATAATCAAATGTATGGCTTGAATAAATTATCTATGGATTTGAAAAATGAAAATCTTCCTCCCTGCATGAACCTCCCATTAGAGCCTTATAGAGTCGAGAGAGCCGCGCCTGAGGCGTCAAGCAGGGAGCAGGCAACCATTAATCATTGATTAGGAACATTTACATCTAATTCCATTTAATCATCTCTGGTTCACAAAACAGTGAGACTGCCAAGCAGAGTCTCTATGCCAACTTGCAGATAGAATATTTAGAAGATTTTAGGAAGTTTCTGAAATACTGATAGCTCGATTTAACAGCGTTTATCTTTAATCTTAGAGTAATCATGCAGTTATCTACAACAACATTTTGATTTATTGTTAAAAAAAAAAAAAAAGGCTTTGTGCTTCCGATAATATAGGCAAATATTATAGGCAGGTAACAAAAAAGCAGTTGAGGGTGGAGGTAAAAATATTCAGGTTAAAGCCAGATTAATGTGAAAACAGCTTTTTCCAACTGCCTTTCTAAGTATATACAAACCAAAAAACATCTTTTCCATGCAATAGTCTTTATTTATTCTTGTATTCTTGTTTATTTCAGCTGCTTCTAAGTCTGGTTGTATTTCAGTAGGGATGCATCCATAGATCTTCACACATTTCTCGTTTAGCCATGTGTGACAATTTCATCAATTGTGACATGCACACTGTGTCACTTCATGCCATGTTTTACCTCGTGTGAAACTGAAGAACAATTTTAACCAAAGAAAGACAAAAACTGCATTTCCCACCATAAACTGACACTTCATTGTTTTTGTGGTAGTTTCCACTATATCCACCAAAGTCTGCAAAGCTTCCTTCTCTGATGGGCCCAGCATTCGCCAGGCCTCCATGCACAGTGCAGGACATTGTCTCAACATGTGGGACAAAGGGAGAGAGGAATTAAAATGGTCCCACATAAAGAGGGACATCTGGACAAGCTGCGTGTGGTGGAGGGAAACACCTTTGGTTCATCTGACTTTGCTGTTTCATTAAAACAATTTTTAATTTAAAAACGCTCGCTAATGTGTACTCATGCACTATATACACAAAACAAAAGGTCATAAAGTAATCCACTTAAACCATGCCACAGTTACAACCATATAAATGTGCAGGAACGTTTATGAGACCTAAAATCTTTTTTCACTCTGAAAGTCGAACTTCTATCATCATCTTTGCTGTTGTTTAATAGTTTAAGACTCTTCAAGTGCCAGGTCTCTTTCTTCTAATGTCTCTGCCATAAATCAAATTTCACACTACAAAGTTTTGGAGACGTGGCTGCATTCATCACTCACAACAAACAGCCTGAAGATGAATGCTAGCCGGATGTAATTAATCATTACAGGAGTCTGTCATGGTGGTCCTCAAACAGTGGAAACTATTTCACACATATCAAAATCTAAAATAACCACCACAACAACAGTAAGAACAACACACCTAAAGTCACAATAATCAACCACTGCACTAATGCAAGACCTCATTTTGCTGCTACTAAGCAACTAGAAATATCTGACTGTATCATCTGTATTACACATACATGTTTTTTCTGCATATTTGGTTGATGTTCTGTTAAAATGAAACTACCTCAAACATTAGAGACTGTTCATTTCTTTGCAAGTGCTTTTCAAAGCAAAAAAAACAAACAACTAAATAAAATAAACTACAGGGTGGGCCATTTATATGGATACACCTTAATAACATGGGAATGGTTGGTGATATTAAAGTCCTGTTTGTGGCACATTAGTATATGTGAGGGGGCAAACTCCTCAAGATGGGTGGTGACCATGGTGGCCATTTAGAAGTCGGCCATCTTGGATACAACTTTTGTTTTTTCAATAGGAAGAGGGCCATGTGACACATCAAACTTATTGGTAATGTCACAAGAAAAACAATGGTGTGCTTGGTTTCAACATAACTTTATTCTTTCATGAGTTATTTACAAGTTTCTCTTTGTTCATAGCCACTGACATGTCGAAGAGGTTAACACGTGAGGAGCGGATCGAAATTGTGTTGATATCTGGTGAACGTAGTAACCGGGTCATTGCAGCAGATTTCAATGCAAGACACCCTATGAGATCACCCATCTCCCATGCTACAGTTAGCAAACTGCTTGCTAAGTTTCGTGAAACTGGTTCAGTGTTGGATTTGCCAAAATGTGGACGCAAGAAAACTGTCACTAATGAAGAAACATCAGTGGCTGTCCTAGCTTCATTCAGCAAGAGCCCACAGCGGAGCACTCGCCGCATGTCACTGGAGAGTGGCATTAGTCAAACATCCCTTCAGCGGATATTAGCTACTCACAAATGGCACCCTTACAAACTCCAGCTACTGCAGCATCTCAATGAGGATGACCCAGATCGGCGCACAGAATTTGCAGAATGGGCAAAACCAAAATTGGAACAGGACCCTCAGTTCACGCAGAAGATTTTGTTCAGTGATGAGGCAAACTTTTATGTGAATGGTGAAGTTAACAAACAAAACCACCGCTATTGGTCTGACACTAACCCACATTGGATGGATCCCTCCAAGACTGTTGGACCAACAAAAGTGATGGTTTGGTGTGGTATATGGGGTACAACGATAGTGGGTCCATTCTTCATCAATGGAAACCTCAAGGCCACTGGATATTTGAAATTGCTACATGATGATGTGTTTCCCTCTTTATGCACTGAAGCTGGCACGTTCCCTGAGTTTTTCCAGCAAGATGGTGCACCACCACATTATGGGTGCCAGGTCCGAGCATTCCTAGATGAACAGTTTCCTGGAAAGTGGATTGGTCGTCGTGGGCCAGTTGAATGGCCCCCAAGGTCTCCTGATCTGACCCCCTTAGACTTTTATCTTTCGGGTCATCTGAAGGCAATTGTCTATGGTGTGAAGATACGAGATGTGCAGCACCTGAAACTACGGATACTGGATGCCTGTGCTGGCATTTCTCCTGCGGTGTTGCTATCAGTGTGTGAAGAGTGGGAGAAGAGGGTTGCATTGACAATCCAACACAATGGGCAGCACATTGAACACATTTTATAAGTGGTCAGAAACTTGTAAATAACTCATGAAAGAATAAAGATATGTTGAAACCAAGCACACCATTGTTTTTCCTGTGACATTACCAATAAGTTTGATGTGTCACATGGCCCTCTTCCTATTGAAAAAACAAAAGTTGTATCCAAGATGGCCGACTTCTAAATGGCCACCATGGTCACCACCCGTCTTGAGGAGTTTGCCCCCTCACATATACTAATGTGCCACAAACAGGACTTTAATATCACCAACCATTCCCATGTTATTAAGGTGTATCCATATAAATGGCCCACCCTGTATATTCATTCGTTTCTCTGATGCTGAGGAGTCTAAATAAAAACACCCAGTCCTGTGCCTCCCCACTGACGAGATATTTTGCCTGTAAATGATTCATCTTAAACCATAAAAGGTATAATACTGGGCCAAATTCTGTACAGCAGTACATCAGTGTAAGCGTATGTGCTGCACTATGTTATCTGGATCACGTTCAACCTTTGGCTGAGGAAAAAAAAAAACTTAATAACATCTATGCTGCCGGGTTTCTGCTGCTGTACTCGTCTCATAACGAAGTGGAACACGTCGCACCAGCTCGCCGATCTGCGCTCCACGTGTGGCCGAAAATTGATTTCAAAACGCGTTTCATTCACAGATCACCGAATGGCCTCGGCACAGAATTACATTTTTGATCTGCTGATATGTTACGAACCAGCCAAACCTCCCACTGAGAAGCAGCATTCGTCCTGTGAGCTCCACATTTATGAAACTCTAACACATTTGAATCAGGGCTTTGAAATTTTTGCTCTCTTTAGTTCTATATTTATTTAAATCTCTGCCTTTCCTTTAATGTCTTACTGAGCTGTTTTTACATTTAGTTGTTTCTTCTTTTCCTTAAGAACTTCCAGTCGTATTCTAACAAGACTTTTGTTGGAGGGTATGCCCAAATCATGAAGTTAGAGCCCCAGTGACTCCCTCCACAGCTTGTTTTTATGATATGGTTCCAGTGAATGATTTAAAGTAGGGGTGTCAAACATAATGCCCGGGGGCCACAAAGACACAGTGCAACTCCTGGCCTCCTCTACACTTCTCCAGTCAGTCTCTCAAAGCTTCATCAGGTCAGACTAATCACAAATAAATAGGATCTATTTCAGTTTTTCAAAACAAGCTTTTTGTGATTACTTCACGCTTAGTTAAAGAGAATGATCCTGATGCAGGTAAAACACAGAACTGTGTTTAAAAATCCACGTTTGACTCAGTCAAACACTCAAACCGTCTCATCATCGTCAGATGATCTTCACTTCTGGTGGAAGTTTGTTGGGACTTCCAGTGGCCAGAATGAAGAGGAGGAAAATGTTCTCTTTCAGACAGGGAAAAAAAACTTTAACGTATATGAAGCACTCATGTACTGCACTTTTTACACAGGTGATGTAACCTGGATGTAATGTTGTGTCGCGCAGACGCAGGGAACAATCGATTACCTGAACAGGCATGATTATGTAACATGCAGGAAACTGCAAATCATTTCACCATTTCAGTTTCACTTCGGCCTGGTGTTGGGTCTAAACTCAGACCCCGCTGTATCCAGGACTTATTCCCCATGAAAGAAAAACAAGGCAACAGCGTTTGATCGATTACTTGCGCAAGGGAGGCCTCATCTGTGTCCAGCACGAAAATGACCCCGACGATGGCCTCCTCTCGCTGCCTTTTATTGAGAGACAGTTCACACAAAAAGTAACGCCCACATAGTTTCTAAGACATTGTATGTATATGTGTGAACTTCTGTATGTAAGTAAGAATGTGTGTGTGTGTGTGTGTGTGTGTGTGTGTGTGTGTGTGTCCTCCTGCTGATCAAAGGGTCATAAAACATAAAAGCAGGAGGAACATCCTTGGTCATAAAGAGGGTAGTGTCCCCCACACCCAATGTATGGTTTACCATAGGTAACACAGTGAAACCATACAAAGGGCAGGAAGTTCTACCAAACCAACAAACAGATCTTTTAGATAGGATGTTGCCTGTGATAAACCACTTCAGCCTCACAGTTAAACAATGTAGTAAGTAAGTAACAATGGATGGTAAGCATAAAAATGACAAACATTTAACAATTCACTCTAACACCTGGCACATCTTGAACCTCTTGGTTGTTTGTAGTTAAAAACAGGTAAAACCAGAGGCTTGGTTCCCATTTTGATCTGAATCATCAGTGTGTACACAGTAATCTTTAAAAAACACAAAGACAGACAAATTTACAAGTAGAGTTTATTGATGGTCATGATTGATTTTCACCAGGTCTGCGAAGGTACAAGTCTGTGCAAACATGCTCAAAAACACTACAAAGCCACTGAATTCGCTCCCAGCAACAGTATACAGTTACATATGCATATACAGTACTGAAATACACAGAACCCTCCTCAGAGATATATTTAGAAAAATATAGTCCTAACTTTCCAACTCATAGACAGGAACATTTCACAACAAAAACACACAAGTCCACATGTGCTGTGATGCCCTTATTAGCTGAAAGGGAATGAACATGAACATATGATATGGGTTGAATGAGCCAAAAAATTTACATTTTTAGATGAAAATAAGTGAATTATGTTGCAGTAGTAAACTTTGCATGTGAGAACATGCCCAACCGTGTGTGTGTGGAAAGCGATGAAGCGATGTGTTTAACTAGGATGTGTCTACACATAATGCTGTGTGTTTACATTGTGGTGAGGTTCGTGCTGCACACAGATGGCGAGGTGCAGAGAGCCTGCAGCTTTGAAAAGGACCGCAGTGCATTTTTAAACCAGATCATTCAAGACCAGCAGCAGGTTTACTGCCTCCAAAGCGATTTGAGCCCAAGTGGAAACAGTTTTCTTGACGTTTGTTTGACTCCTGCGTGTATTTTTATCCACCTGTCTGACTCATTGCTGTGAGAGATTAGCTCACAGCTCAGCTTGGAAGGGGAGCTTTCAGTAAACATTTGCAGGAGTCGAGAGTCGTTAAGGCAGCAATTAGTGTTTTCATTTCATTATCTAAAGATCACAAAGTGACATTTTCTTATGGCGGGCTAATCAGTGAAACTGAGCCGCTACGTGAATGTAATACCTTGGGATGTAAACTAGATATTTGTGAGATAAAGAAGTTTGTTCTCTGCTTGTGTGTGCATGTGGGACATTTCAAAGGAGACCCTTGGAGATATTTACCATACCTCCCCGTGAAGACCGCCTCGTCTGTTTAAATAAATCGTTAACAAAAAGAGTTTCTGTTCAAAAACAGAGCAAAAGAAAAAGTAAATCTGCTTTTTCATCAACGTCTGGTGTGCGAATGTTGGGAGATGACCACATAAGGACTTTTTTTAAATCACACTTTTTTTTTTTTTAAATCAACAGCAGCTACAACCACTTTTACAGTTTATTAAAGTTTTTTGCTATAATTAAACTCTTTTTTTAAAATCATCAACTGAAAATATGCAATAATTCGAGGATTGACCCGGCAACACCACGTGCGTCATATTTGACACATGACTTTCTGAGACATCTACATCCTTGTGATTTTTTTTTTTAACCCTAACCCCATTAAATCCTTTTCTTATATGCAAAATGATATAAAATAAAACTCATATATGAAAACTGATATGTAATTATTTTTCTTACTTTGTCAGATGGTTCAAACAAACAATTTGAATTTTTTGGCAATTTTTGTGGTTCAGGCTTTACAGGGTTAACTGTTTGGTCCAAGTAAAACTAATCAGATATTTTAATTTTACAAACACCAGTAGACAAATTTAAAAACCTTTTCAGTCTTTAAATTTGAGCCAATAATAAAACTAATTTCCTCGACGTAGCGAGGCCCACTCGAGAGACAATTTTGCTCAAATTGTTCAGAAACAAATATAATTTATCGAGTAAAAGCAAGAGTTGAATCCAAATTATGAAGCAATTCTTGGCCTTGTTTCACTGCCAGTGAAGCACAAGGTGGTTGATGTAGCAGCTCATAAGGTACACGATCCATCGCCATTCACAGATTACTGTCACGTCATCACGGTCTGGGCCGTTTAGTCTCACTTCTGAATTTTGAACATTTTTAATGCAATGTTTAGTTTTGTGGTTCCCTTATGTGTTCCTTTCTGTGTCCCAGCTTTTGTTAATAGCTGCTCTTGGTCTGCTTCAAGTGTCGTCTCATTTGTTTACCGTTTTATTTTGAAGTCTAGCTTTCTTACATCAGTTTTGCTTTTCTCCTGATTGTTTGCACCGCTGTTTGCCTCTCTTGATTGGCCTCCTGTGTGTATGAATTGTCCGATCTTCCTTCTCTTAGAGCTCAAAGTGGTTGTTAATACTCCCTTGTATTCTGCCTTCACACGTGCCTGGAGTTTCTGTTGTTTGTCTCTTTGAAGGATTTTGTACTCCTTTGTCCTCAACCTTAATAAAGGTTAGTTTTGAATCCTACATTGTTTCAGCTCTGTCTGGAGAGAGGCATCCGCTAGTATATATTATTATTATTATTCTTCTTCATTTAACTTCTTTAACAAAAGAATTTCAACCAATATGACCTCGCCCTCCGTTACCACGCTCCCTCTCCCCATCATGACCACGTCCTCCATCATGACCAAGTGGTATGCAACATGTGTGCAAAAGCAATATGTGAAGTCATCGCATCCTTTGATATTTCACAAAGTTATTATTATTTATTTTATAGCGCATGCAACAATGTTTTATCCTTTTATGTCAATGATTTTGCTAAATGGACTGAAATGAATGCTGTTCAGTACATCAGGTGCAAATGATTGGTGAAGCTGTAAGTATGCTTAAAGTTTGTAAAAGTGAAAGTGATAAAAGGCCCATAAAAGAAGACATTTAACATTAACCTTGAGCATCGTTTGGGTGAAGTGATAAGTGTGCAAGCTTCACTAAAATCAGACCAGTACTGTAGGCCTATGACACCTGATGACCGAGCTTCACCAAGGCGTCGGTCTTTCAGTCAGATGAGCTAAAAACAAGCACTGCGTGTTTTCTTCACTTGGACTCTTTGATAAAAATTCAATCACACATCAGGGGGCTGTTTTTCTAAAGGATATCATGACAGAATAATATTTAAACCCACTGTTGCAAGACAAAAACAAAACACTTAGAACATTAGAGAACGCTTTTACCAAAAACGCTGGGACGCTGTATAACATATAAACAAAACAGAATGCAAGAATGTGCAAATCTCAAACCCATGTTTTATTTATAGAAATGATCAAGCAGAGACATTTTAGAATTTCAGGAAAAACCTCTCATTTTTAGTTCGATGGCATCACTAACATGCAAAAAACCACCTACAAATGGAATAACCCAGAATAATGCTGTTCAACATAAACAGGCATGATTCTGTCATGGAAATCACTGCACGGGCTTCCAGAAAACATCGTCTGAACACAGATCACAATGACAGCCACTAAAAGCTCTCTCATGCCAAGAAGAAGCCACATGTGAACACGATCCAGACACAGTGCCTCCTTCTCTAAACCAAAGGTCTTTTAAAATGGACTGAGTCAAAGTAGAAACTGTTCTCTACTCAAATCATTCAAGATGTGAACTGACCTGCCTGCAGTCCCGACCTTTCAACAAAATGAAATGAAAAACACAACAAAAGAAGACCCGGAACTTTTAAGCAGCTAAAATCCTCTATCAGACAAAAGGGCACAAAAGTCCAGCAGCTGTTCTCCTCTGTTCCCAGATGTTTACAGACTGTTGTTAAAAGAAAAAGGATGCTACAGAGCGGTTATCACTGACTTGTCCCAACTTTTGAGATGTTTTGCTGCCATCAATTCAAAATGAGTTTCTTAAAAATTGTACATTTTCTCATTTTTAGTGATTTGATTTGTTTTGTATGTTCTATTATAAATAAGAGTTAATGAAATTTCAACTCATTGCATTTCTGTATTTATTTACATTTTTCACAGCATCCCAGTTTTTTTCCTTTGATTGTGTTGTGTGTTTGTAATCGAGAATCTGAATCTGCTTTCAGTCAATGAAAGACGTGTATGCTGTTGTGAATGACTGTGGTAGGTTTAATGCCATCTGTCCACTCGTAATTGTTTTCCTTCTCAGTGACGCGCTCCGAGCAGAGGCAATGGGAAGTTACAGTAGATGAATGGCCAAATGAGGAGGAGAGGAGACTCATTACCTCCTCATTATGGCCAGATGCTGATGCCGACGGGGGTCAGATGGGAGAAACAAGACGTCACTGCAGCAGACGCAAACTGCAGATTGGATCAAGTGTCCACCCTAAACAGATTTGCTGTGTATGTTTGAGAAGATGGGGACTGCCAGCAGGAGCACATGCACTTCAAAGAAGGTGAGGTCAGGTAAGGTAACGAGAAGGCAGCACAGGCCACATTCTGTAATACTTGGATTTTTTTTTTTTTTGCTTTCGACTGGTCAGAGATCTAAAGAAACCGACTGATGGCACTTCTGAAACAGATGTGTTTTCCACAGACCTCCAGAGTGGGTTTCTAAAGCCCTTAATGGAGACTTCAAAGCAGCATGACTCTCTGATCGGGTTTAAAGATGTAAACTAAGCGACCTTCCTGTAAATATTCACATGAAAGACGTCTTACGCCATGCCTGTGTGTGAAAGTGTAAGCGTGCACCTGCTGATATTTTCCATCTCACGTTCACATTGTTAGTGTGTGTGCAATGAGATGAAATGAGGGGGAAAAAAAGCAAAGCCAGCCCTCTTTTACGCGTCCACAAGTCGTGTCCTTGAGTTGTAAACGAAGGTAGAAGAGTATGCACATTTACTCACTGTACACTTATACAAACAACACCTCAGTAAAGTTAAACAAGACATTAAATAGAGAGAAAAGGGGCCGCACGTCCCCTGAACATGAGGATATACTGAAGCAGGACACAAAGAGGATCTATTAACAGTCAGCAGCTCCATGGTCCCGTAGCCGGGGCTTCAACAACTAACTGCCCCCTCTAATAGCTAAAAGTCATTCTGTGTCTAAGCATTTCTTCCATCTTTCAAAGTATTGTGAAGTGTATTCATGTGCGCCGCCTTGAAACTGCAGGTTTCCACAGAAATGAACTCGGTCGAGTATAATCCGCATTTATTTTCAGAAAAAAATGTCTTTTCTTGCCCCAGATGGATAAAATACATGTTCGTAAGAGCGGGCCTGTCAAGCTTTGTGTTTCTGGATGTGGTGGGGTGGGATTTTTTCTACAGTATTCTGATAAAACACATTAGACCTTTTGCTGCGTTTGGGTAGAATTTGACACATTTTAAATTACAGTTTTCATGGATGTCTATTTTTCATTCAAACAAGGCTTCAAAGTAGCTGTGCAGTCACACTAAAAAATCCCATTTTATTTAGCTTTGAGAGAGTTCATCCTAAGGCTAACCCCTGTAACAAGTTCCCAGAGGTTCCTTACTATGTACCATAAACGTCTGGGGGACAAAGACTGCGGGAACATACCAAGCAAACATTCTCAACGACCCTGGACCTACTTTTCGAGCAAGAGATCCAAGTTCAACAACCGATTAGATCATTAGAACAAGCATATGTATTTAAAACCTATTCAAACATAGGTGATATAATCAAATATAATACAATTAAATTTCACCTTTTACTGTTTAATATGAAAAAAAATTTAAGAATAAGCTAAAATTCTCTCATTCGTTGTTGTTGTTGCACTCTAAACTGTTTTAAGATGCAGTGATTTTAAAAAGATAAATGTCTGAAATTGTTTTATTTATTTTAAAAACAATCATCAGTAGTTTGCGTAAATGAAGAACTATGAATGTCCGTTAACAGTTATGTAGTAACTAAATTAGCTGTCAGTCAATTACCTTTGTTTTAAAAGGAACAAGGACACATGCATTTAATTTGTCCATTTAGCTGGATCTCTATTTTACATGGAAACAACATCCCCATCGGCCCATCTCTAGTTATTGTTAGCTGACAAAAGGTGATCTTTTTCAGTAATTTTTGTCTGGGAGACAAAATGCTGTGTTTGCCGGGTATTAAAGACTCCATAAGATACCTTCATACAAGAAAAATAATAATAATAATAATAATAATAATAATAATAATAATAATAATAATAATAATAATAATAATAATAATAATAATAATAATAATAATAATAATAATAAAGGTCGAATAAAATATGACCATCAAGTGGACCAGTATAGCAAAAGCCATAATGATCTGCTTGGGAAAATAAATCTGTTGGAGTTTTTTCTTGGCCTTCAGACAATAATTCTGATTGCTATAGTGCCGGATAGGACACGTATCCTTTCGTCTTCTACGGTACTTGCAGGCTGCTGTTGCATATCATATTTACAACTCTAGAAATATATTAACTTGCACAGCTAATGTCGATTAGCAAACTCTGCTTTTATCCTCATCTGCCTCTAATTAAAGTGCATCTGCCACTGTTACAATTTTGAATCCTTTGCAAGGATGCAAAGCTTGACAGGCTTACAAACAGAAGGATTGGTCAACTTTTAATTGATTCTAGAAGTTCATTAACACTTTTGGAGCAGTCTTATCTCAGCAGGTGTATAAAAAGGAAGATTTTATGCTACACAGAAAGTGACTGGTTGTGTGCCTCTGGCAGCAACAGCAGTGTGTGCGGATGTCGAACTGATAGTTAGCCTTAGCAGTGATAACACAGCAGAGCGCCACTGATGTAAGTGGAAATCTAACAGCAGTTAAATAAAATGATGTTTGGCTACATTATTTGGTGTCCAACTGATCTGATCTCCGAGACGTGCAAAGCTTAGCACCAAAACGCATCCAAAAGAAGTTGAATAAAGAAACAAAATTGCACGGATTACCACGTTAATCTGATCCATGTCTGTGAAACCATTGTCGCAAAATCTCCATCAACATTTTAAACACATTATTTTGCCTCTCTTTAAACTTCATTGAGTCCACTGAAAACTTCTTTACCACCTCTTCTTCCCGACTCTTCACACTGCCGAGCTGGAGACCTGGAGCCAGCCCACCTCTGTGTAGGCCCCCGTCACATGCCAGTACACCGCCCCCATCAGTTTGGTCCACACCATCTGCACCTCTGCCGTGAAGAATTCTGGGAAATCTTCAGAAAACACCTCCAGCATCACACTGCTCAGGATCTGAGAGGAAGGGGTGACAAACAAATTTCATTAAGCGAGCCACAGAGAGACGGAGAGCGAGGGGAAATGTGGCTATTGAGATAATAAGGGTGGGGGTGCGAGTAATGCAGAAAAATTGTGTTCTGTGGCTAAAGTGGGAACAGAGTGATGGAGAAAAAAGGAATTCATTTCAGCGTTATAGAGAAGTGGGCGAGACAGGTGAGAATTGAAAATGATAACTGTAAAACATGAAAGCAGTGGGTGGACAGGCGAAACAAAGGAACAGAAATGACAAAGTCGAGAGAAAGAGCAGCAGAGGTGGCTAAAGCAAAAGCACAGAGAGAGAAAGCTCAGTGTAAGTGTGGCAGCCCCCCATAAAGTCAGCTGACCTGGGCAGAACTGAGGCAATAAAACCAAACTGCTGATGCTGATTTAACAAAAGCTTCTCAACACGAGGTTATGAGGGGGGGGGGTCTATTAAAGCTTTGAGACATATTTGACATGTTATGTGACACCAAACAAAAGGATTTCTATCGGCTGAGCAGCTGCATGAATGTGATATGGATGAAAGTTACTGTGCTGGCAAAATCAAAACTATAGCCCTCTTTGTGTGGTTTTACTTGGAGACATCAAGTAATTTGTTACAAATTTCTGTTTTGAACATTTTCATCTATTCGCATTTCTGTACGATGCAACAAAGAGGGGATATCCCAAACATGGTCATCGAAGACACATAGCTGTGAGCACAGAAGCCCCGCCTACCATCTATTCAAGCCTTCTGTTTGCAAGGAGCTACAACAGCTCGTTTTAGAACAGAGGCTGAAGCAAGGCTTATCTTCTCATAAAACGTGGACTAAAATAGTGTGTTTAAGGTTTGTTATGAACAGGTAATAATATGTTTATTGTAAATTATTATTAATGTGATTTATGTAAAAGCTGTTCCAGCAGAGTCCAAGACTACATCCTATATGGAGCTGAACACACGACGTCTCCATAGGAGGAAGCACAAAACATGCTGGGAATGTGCTGAAGAGGTTGAAGCTTTTAGGACATAAATGTATCTTTGTTTGTTTTGTGTTGGGGTTTTTGTTTGTTTGTTTTGGGGTTTTTTTTGGTTGGTTTGGGGGGGGGGGGGGGGGGGGGTTATTGCTAAACTGTCAAAGCATATGAGGCTTTGTTTTCTTCTAAACAATCTTCAATGGCAGTAGATGATATCCACTTTGTCTCTCTCTTTTTAAAAAATCCTATACATGAACACGTGGCCTTCAGTTTACTTGGGTGAGAGAATATATTGTACAGAGTAAAAGACCTGCCTCTTCCCATTCATAAGACCACTGATTAGAAATTATCTAATCAACTTGAAGGTGAGGCTAACTGTCACTCAAATGTGACGACAGTTGGAGTTAAGAATGACCAAATAACCCAACGTGTAAGTCTTTGGACTGCGGGAGGCACAGGGAAAGCATCAAGTTCCACACTGGGGTGTCTCCAGCTGGCTAGTGGACTCAAACCCAGGACCGTCTTGCTGTGAGGCAACAGTGTTAACTGCGGCACCACTATGCCGCAAACCCTTTATCTTATTAAACTAAATGAATAAAGGTAGCTGATGATGATCTGGTAGGATTTATTTCTGTATCCTGCCCAGCGGCCAGCATGAAGAATGTAATCAGTGAACAGTGTGGGCTCTCGTATTTCATCCGGTCATTAGATCTAAGGACTTCTGGTTGTATCGATGTCTGTACGGAGCATTTGGACATTCAGGAAGCAACTTGGTGCTTGCTTGAGTCACTGCGGTTTTGTTTTATATTTATCAAACATAAATGTTGCAGTGTACAGTCCTCAGAGGTGATTATCAGGTCATTGTGTTTGTTTGGTACCTAATTCGCTTGGTCAAACATCTGGATGTTCTCCTTCAGTCGTTGTTGCTTGTTTCTTGTTCCCATATCTCCCCACTGTTTCCTTGTACAGCGTTTCTTAGTTTTTTCTCACTTGTATGTGCAGCACCTTCAGTTTTACCACCTGGCTGTCAGTTTCAGTTTTGTCTCAGCCATTAAGTCAACCTTAAAAAAAAAAAAAACACACACGCAAAAAAAAGAAAAAATTCTGGCCATAATGTGACACATTATGAGAAAACAGGAAGTATGAAATGTATGACTGGCCTAAAAAAGTCGGGCCTTGAACACGTGAGGTTGAAAATTCAAGGAATATACAGTGGGACTAATTTTTTTAATGACCTATTCACAGAGTGATCAATGCAGGTCTAAATGGTGGTAGAGTTTTCTCTCGTTACTGTTGCGTTTATGAACCAACACAACATTCAGAAGACTTGAAGAGAAATAATCTACTTCCCCTGTCAGATTGAGCAGGAGGAACACTGAATGTAACACAAATGTTATGTAAAAACATGGGCTGTATACAAAAATGAGTTTAAGACATTTTTAATTGGTTCTGATTCTGTCTACGCTTCTCTAAAAGCTAACTTTGTAATGTGCTCCAGGTCTGTGGAAAACTGTATTTACTTGTGAAGCACCTTACACATATAAGGTTTTACAGAAAGCTATCAGCAAAGTAAAGACTGATGTTGTTGCTGTTTTTTTTTGTTGTTGTTGTTTTTTTAAATTGTGCATAAAACTTTTTTTTAATTTAAAAAGGTAGCAAGAGAGAAGGGGAAGGTTCACATGATGGTAGTGTGGATAGTGGAAATATTGGAGAAAGGATGTTGAATATTGAGCTGCTAGTCAGGAGGAAAAGATTCAGAGAAGATTCATAGATGTAGTGAAGGAGGAAATGCAGAGAGTTGGTGTGACAGAGGAGGATATTTGGGATAGTGTGAGAGAGAGATTAACTCCTGTGGCATGTAGTTGTTTCTTAAGTGGCCACTGTTATTTTACTGTTGTGGGTTTTTATATATATGTATTTGTTGCATTTTTTTTTTTGTTGCAGTGGTTGATATGCTATGGGACCAAAAAGCTGCCACCTGGCATTTCTCTCACTTGTAAAGGAGATTTGATGTTAATAGGACTTATTGGTGTCACAGCTCTCCGCATATATACTTGTCTTTTTTCAGGAATTTGGACTGTTCGTCCACATATAAATCACTGAAAACTCATTTTCTGAAAAACTCCAGGGTGTAGATTTTCAGAAGGATTTTTCCCCTGCTAAATAAAGGACTGAATCTTATATCAGGCGAGAATAGGACATTCCTCTCCCAAAAGTCCAGCAGTTGGTCTTCTCACTTGCCAGATGTTTATGGACTATGGTTAAAAGGTTAGGGAATGCTCAATATTCCATGATTCTTTGTTTTCTTAGTGTTTAGATAGTTTCATGTATTTCCCCCTTAATTGCCTCAGTTTAATAGTGGGAGTTTAATTCTTCCCACAGTGTCCTATCCTCTTGTGTCAAGTCTCCTGTAGTAAATCCCTGTATGCATTTTCCCACTTCCTGTTTTATCTTGTGAATTAGTGTTCCTTGTGCTTTGCTTCCAGCGTGCTTCTCTTGTCTCGTCTTGTGTCTCATCTGTGATCTAGTTCAACTGTTTCATTTTCCTCATCTCTCTCCACTTCCCCGATCCAGGCACTGTTGGATCCTTCTCCATGTGTTTTCAAGCTTTTGTTTCTGTATTTTTCCAGGTTCTCTTTTTGGACTTGTGTTTTACCTTTTGAATTATTTCAAACAGCTTGCTTTAAGATCAGTCTTCCTTCATCTGTGTTCCTGCGCCTGTGTTAGGGTTAGGATTCGTAATGTAAACATCATGATCAGAATGTCTGGCAGGCAGAGAGTGGACCCAGAGTGCAGGACTCAACAGATGGAAGCAAACTTAAAATCACAGCTTTATTTATGCTAGCAAAAGCAACACAGAGTTGAAAAGGAACAAGCTTGAGGCTAAACAGATGGACAGAGGCACACACACCATGAGAGAAAAGAGGGAGACACAGACAATATGTACACAAGAGGAGATTAGGGCAGAGTGGAGACACCTGGGAGCACAGCTGAACAGAATGTGGCAAAACAAAGCAAAAAGAGGAAGCACATGAGCAAGGGACTATCAAAATAAAACAGGAAGTAACACATGCTGAGACCAAGACTAAGACGTACAAGCTTGGCAGAACAAACAATGGAACGGGACACAAGAAGAGACAGAAAGGGAAACAAAATATGGAGATACAACTGATGACAAGACACAGAGACGAGACTAGGACAGAATGAACATGAAAGGCAACTAACTGCTTCTTTCACAAATTTCCCAGGTGGTGTTAGGGCAGCTTTGGATTTCATTATTATAAGATGGTTTGGATTGAGAGGTTCAGTTGCCTTTGGGTAACTGATACCATCAACAGTCAAGAGGTCTATTTACAATAGACTTCTAGCGTCTCAATGATTATGGGAGTATCTCAGGTTCCAGTAAAAATTTGTTGTGACAGAATGTCCACTGTGCAAAGACCTCTCGAGGCGTGGTCAGCTGGGACTGAGCTAAATTGAGCACATGGAAGCATGTAGCATAACTATAGAAAGAGAGAGAATTTACAGACATCTAAAAATGTAACTAATGTTGTACCAAAGACTTTTATGTAGCTTATTCTTGTTAAGCGCAAGACAAGCTGCTCTATACGAGTTACATGTCTGAATGTCTCTGTCATTCACGCTACTGAGCACAGAGCTCCAACAACTCCAGTAACTGCAATTTTATGGAACAGACCAGCGGTTTATTACATAAAGTAATAAAACAAGAAGCAAGAACTAGAAATATAAATATAAATAACTACAAGGCACTAAGAAATACTAAACTCAAGGCAAATATAGAGCTAGAACATAAATATTCCTTAAATCCAAAAGAACAAATCATAAATCCAAAAATAAAACTCAACACAGGGTTAAAGATCTGGGACTAAATTAATGAATTTGTTATTATTGGTTTTTATGCCCATGCATGTTTTTACATTATACAGAACAATGATTACAAGATAAACTTGAAAACTTGATGCTCCATAAAATTCTTCCATAATTTGTTTGCATGTGTCTAAGAAAGGTTGAAGCCTCCAGCTTCACAAAAGCTTGAAGTATTTCTATTAAAAACACACACAAAGCAAAACACTGCAGCTGAGAAATAAAACAGAAAAACGAGTAAAACAGGAATTATTTCTGTCCTGAGTAAAGTGGCAAAAGTGAAATATCCCCCATGATATTAGACTGGTAATGAGAAAATTCTTTGGGCTGCTTTGATAATTGAAGGGGCTGCTGAAGCAAGAAAATACCTTTATTAAACTGCTAGTTATTCAGGATAGAGAACCCCTGACAATAATCTTCCCTGCTTTGTTTCATGGCTGCACTGATAAAGTGCAGCCTTGCAGACAACATGTTTTAAAAGTGTTTAAAACAAAGTCTGGAAAAAAAAAGCCCAAAAAACAGGTCATTTTCTAAAGTTACCTTAAAGTACACGGGTTCCACTTTGTGTTTGATAGCATGTGCTTTTCCCACCAGGGCCAGCACCGACGACACCTTCTCAGGGTCGTGGAGGTTTTCCACTACACTGTTGATGGCATTCATCACCCTGCAGGCATGCTGCCGGAGTTGGCTGCTCCGTGCCATCTCCTCAGGATCCTCCAGGTGCTGAAACTGACTAAAATACTGTTTGGCCGATGGGAAGTTGACAAAAAACCTAAAGAGGTGAATAAAATTCATCATTAAAATATGAAAGCAAAATAGTTTTTTTTGTTTTGTTTTGTTTTTTTTACATCCAGGTTGATGTGTGTGAATGAATACGTCAGTGTTTTTACATTTTGGACCAATACTGTCCACAGAGGATGAAGTCTGATGATCAATTTCTGATTTTTACTTGGGAACCACAAACAGAGTAAAACTGCTGATAATAATATATGCAGCACTCCTTTCTAAAACTACCATTTCTAAAGTAGCAAAAGTCAGTTATTGTTTACATTTTTTGTTATTTTTCTACACAGACTTAAAAAATCTGATGAGAGAAAGATTCAGAATAAAATACAGCTTATCGTCCCGAACCCCTCATTCATCAAAAGCTTGTACTCAAACATATGCCTGTAAGTTAAAAATAATAGTTGAGATTGAACTGTATTTCCATTTCTATCAAAATTCAGGAGCTCCATAGTTCAATTTGATTTTAATTGGTCGCCTTAAGGTGGTTTATATTGTAAGGTAAAATATTAGAAAGAAACTCAAACAACCACACAGACCCCTATAAATAAGCATGGTAGGAAGGAAAAACTTGATTTGAACAGGAAGAGATGTCCTGCAAAACCAGGCTCAGGGAGGGGCAGGCATTTGGGGAAGGGGAAAGAGTAAAGAGCAAAAAGAGGCATGAGTTCATTAAGATATGACGTGGTAGGATTATTCGAGATGTGAGGAAAACATGTTTGTAAGCAAAATTCAATTCTGACTTTAACAGGGAGCAAAAGAAGAAAAGCTAATATGGGAAACATATGGTTCCCCTTTCCAGTTCCAGTTAGTATTTTCACTGCAGTGTTCTGGATCTCCTGAAGGTGTTAATAACAAGACAATGATGGCGTGAGTGAGAAGATCATGGGCAGGCAATCATCTTCTCACTCGTGGCTGCAAAGCTTATAATGTCTGATCCTCCAGCAAATAGCAGAAAAGGGGCCAAAACTGCACCTGCAGCTGGCTCATTTATGATTAATGTCGTGAAAAGAAAGCCCCAAAGTTTCCACTACACTTTTAAGGTGTCATCCTTTAACCCTCTCAGGGCAGGCGTTGCAGATTTGCAACAGTTAAACACTAACAACCTGATTACCCCACATACATATTTTATGAGTTTTTTTTACTCAGAAGTACCACTGCAGGACTTGGTTGTGCATTAGCAACAAAAAACTTAATTTGAGCCTGAGAGGGTTAAGACTCTGATGACTTGGGGACGAAGCTTTGACATGTCCACTGTAATCAATAAGGACAATTACAGGATTCAGTATATAACCTTTTAAAACCTTGAAGATAAAAAGCTTTTTATTTAAATAACTGAAGACTCTGAGGAACATTTGATTGAATTCACACATTTTCCGTCTTTGAAACAGAGAAACAAGAAAAAAATAAACTTTTACAAAGTGGAATGAAGTAATCAGTGATCTTCTCTGCTCACCTACAGTAACTGTACTAGCAGGATTTCTTTCAAATGGAAAATATATACTGCACTTCCAGAGGAATTTCACAGAGAATGAGGAAAAGAAGATTTAAAACCCTGAAACCATATATTACAAGGAACAAAAGAATTAGGAAAACAGGAGCAACAAAACATCTTCATGCTGTTGTTTACGTTTGAATATCTGCGACAGCTAAAACATCTAGCAAGGTTTTATTGGCACAAATCCCATTAGACAGCGGCAATAACAGCAGCGGCAATATATCATAATGAGAAGCACACATGCGTCTTAGCATTTGAAGAATGTGTCGACTTTGGCTTTATCCGAATTTACACATGAAATGAATGACCCAAAGCCATTTAGCCACTAAAACGATCATCCAAATGATACCCCAAAGCTTTTAAACTCTCTACATGCCATAAATTTTAATCAACCAGTCTCTCTCTCTCTCCCGCTCTCTCTTTCTAACTAAGTTTTTGACAAAAGGTGCAGTTCCTTTCTGTAAAGTGTTTAATTCGCCTTGGCACCATCCGTGCGGCAGGAAGTTCCCAGCAGAAACCTTTACATTACAGAAGCACTGATGAGACTCTGCAGTCAAGACTGATCAGGCTCTTTGAGTGTAATTGGATGCAGGTGGGCTGAAGAGTGCCGTTTAATTTTCAAGCGTGGTGTATCAGAGTGTAGCACGCTGAAAGACACCTACAGAGGTTGTAATATTAGAAATACATATTAAAGCATGTATGTTGTTTAGCTTCAGCAATGTCCCAGTTATGTATGTATGCTGAGATTTAACTGAAAGGTAAAAGTTTTTTGGGGCATGTTAGGCTGATTGGGAACCAACCTAGCAATCCTCTGGACGTATTCCACAACTGGTTCGAGAGTAACTGCTCAAGGTTTTTGGTTTCCCATTAGTAAAATCTTTGGCAAACAGTGGCCTGCAACAAAAACCTCATTGTGATTGCTTTGGTTGCTAGAGTTGCCACAGTTGCATGGAAGATGCTGACTTGTCTGCAAGCACTCAACTACCCCCAAACAGCAATGATGCTTGACACAAACAAGATCCAGTTGCCTTCTAGGTAAAAGCTGTTTTACCACTAAAAGAACAACTTTTACTTTGAAGGTGAACAGTCTGTTTCCTGTTTGTGCTGCATTTGTCACAGTCTCTCAACAGTCACGAGGAGATTTTCATAGTAGCACTGTATGCTATTTGGTAACCACTAAAATTGGTCACAATGGGATCACAGGCCAATCACTGGGCCTATGTAAACAGGGCTTAGCAGTTCATTTTAGAATGAATGCCACAACCACGTGCAGCAGACTGGGAACTACTTATTTTCTAAAAATAAAAAAAATAAAAAAATAAAAAGTAAAAAAAAATCCTAAAAGTGAAGCAAACTCAGACGTGGCAAAAACTGAAATCTTCTTAAGGCCACTGATTCCAAAGCAAGTGAATCCTCACACTGCCATGGTATAATGTCTACGTTTACAGCATTAAACAACATTTACAGCCTGGTGGAAAAACAGATTTGGTCTTGGATATTTTCCCTCTTCATATGAACTCTGAGATGAATGGCTTTCTTCATTAAGTTGGACCTCTTCGCTGTGTTTGAGCTGTTGAAGACTTTTGGAGTATTTTTTACAGATTTTCTGACTAATATCGTGGCTACAAGATGCAGACCACCCAAGATGTTTATGTTTGGTGAGTACAGTTATAGGGTTTGGCTTTTTTTAGACTGTTGCTTAACCTCGATTAGCTGGTATGTGGGATTGTGTATTGCACCTGTACAGTTTATAAATTCATCTTGTTGCCCTAGCTCACTTGTGTTAGCTGATAAATTATGTCTCAGCCTTTTTTATTCATATCACAGAGGTAAAAACACAAAATATCAAAGATTCAAAAATGCAGACACAGTGTGTTAGATCAATTTTTATGATGTCTATGAAAATGCTAAACTTCACATCAGAATTATGATGAAAATAAATTGTAATTTATTTTTAATATGAATTCTTCTAAGGCTCAAAGGTGCGTTCCCTTTGATCGTGAGCAGGTAGCTTCCTGCTTGGCTTCTTGGCATTTGTTTGTGGTGTTAGTGTCTTTTGGAGCACTGTAATGCAGTTTTCTGTTGTCTAAAAAAGAATATGGCTCACTGTGCTTGTTTGCTTGTCGTCCAATGTTTAATTCTAATATTGAATTTCTACCAGTAATTTGCAAGAATTTGTCTTGATCTCAATGCGATGCAGATCTCCCTCTTTAAATGGGACTACACAACATTTTTATTAATATTCCACCCATATTTTTCCTGTGATCTTCCTCGCTCCACCCTCTGAACAAAACAAAAAATAAACAAAAAGAAAGAACTCATGCTGAATTAAATTAAAGCTTCCAATCCTGACTTCACCATCCACTGGGTGATGTCACGTTGGCTTTGTCCATCTTTTGTTTACAGTTATTTATTCACTCAATATATTGGCTATTTGCAGTAGGGAATAATTTGAACATACAGCAATATGATTCAACTGATTGGTAACAACTGACTTAAAATTTCAGCCTCAAAAAGATGAGCATCTTGGACCACTTTGAGCATTTTGGAGCCACATTTTTTTGTAGCATTATGTTAAAGTAACATTTTAAACAAGAGATCTCAATAAGGCATCTGTAAGAAAGTGCTGTATCTTAAAGCCTTTAAGTCCATTTATTTAAAACATAAATGTAACACTTTAAACATTATACCATGTTATTAAATGGAGATATTTTGGAGATGCATATTTTTTAGCACTGCTATAGAAGATACGTTTACCTTGACCTCCTTCCTTGTTGAATTCATGTGAGTTATTTGTGAAGCAGTACATAATGGCTTTTAATGTGAGAGTCCACAGAAAACATTTAAAGTACCTATAATTTGGTCACAACACATCAAAAAATATTTTGAGAAACATCCAGCTCGTACATTCAATGATGGCGAAGCCCCATTTGTTGAAATCACAAATGTGTTTTATTTGTCCACAGCTTCCAGCATGAATGGTGTGAATGATCGGACTCAGTAGGAGCGTGTTGGAAAGGTGAGACCTGCGTTATTCTGCCAAACCTTCACACTGCACCCTGACATCCTCTAATGTTCACGCACAATGCCAGCTGAAACATTTTCCATTATTCAGAAATCCTGCGTTAAATGTGAGGACAGCGATAATTTCTGATCTGATGTTTTCGCTTTAAAATGAAAACAGACAAGACAGTTTTATTTTTAATGTCGTCCCTACTCCTGTTAAAACTCTAAATCTATTTCTTTCACCTGTACTTTAATTTCACTTACTGACTCCAAATCTGAAAACAGTTTTTGTCTAGTACGTCCCTTTTTTTAGTTATGATGTTCCAAGTAGTAGACAATTACAATGACTGGACATAAAGAGCAATGGCGTTCAGAAATTAAAAAATAAGTTTGATCTCCAGACAAGTGAAGCCAAAATATTAAAGAAGGCCTTTTTGCTGATCCTGTGAACCGATGCTTGACTGAATCAGCAGCACAGGGAGCATTAGTGCAGGTTGTCCAAAATTTTCCTGGCAGTCACAGAGCACACAATTATGCTGAGCTTTAACATGCTGAAGACATATCAGCTAATGAGTGCCAGAATTTCACTTTTTACATTCTGCACTCAGCTTTTTTTCCACCAGATCTGTCAGATTCATGTCAGTGATGAGCATGGGAAAAGAACAAGATATAAAAGGGATGGAAAAATTATATTTAATCCAAGCATGATGGGTGACTACTGTTGAGTCTTACAAAGAGAGACAGTTGCACAGTACTAGTGCCTCAAACATTTTTAAGCATGCTGTTTTATTTTGAGCTAAATTAAAAGAAATGCACTTCAACGAGTCTCTGGCATCATTTTGTGGTTTGTTTTCAGAATTCCAGGCATTTTAACAATATTCAAAAATGTTAAAACTCCACTAATATGTACCTAAAACATAACATAATATATATGTTGTCTTTGGCTCTTGGCGAAGGCGGTCACACTTTTTCTCCTCTCCTCCTTATCTTCCCTGCTTAGCCTCTTGTGTCCTTGTCTAGTCTTGTGTATTTTGTATTACTTTTCCCTGGAACACTCTCTCACAGTCTGTTCTCTAAAACCTAAAGAGGAATTATGGATTTGATCAACTGGTCCATGAATGCAATTGACACCCTTTTCTCAACGAGAAGTCTGGGCTCGGGTGAGCCTGAGTGTTGAAGATATCTACCTATTCGGAACCATGATAACGGGGTTCTTGCTGATCGGAGCTGGCTTGGCCCTGACTTATCGAAGATTAAAGAAAGCAGAATCGGCTGTTCAAACCCCCACAAGGCTGCCCGCTGGGATTGAATCGATGGGACGAGTGGTGAGTTCTCAAAATGGGCTCATTGAGCGCAGCACGGATAAGATCTTGGAGAAGCTTGCGACTGCCGTGAACACTCAGAATAAGATCTCTGAGCGAAAATTGTATTACGTCTTGGAGAAGTTCTCAGAATCTGCTCTTTGAGCACAAGAAGGACAACATCACAGAGCGTAAGTTTGATAACATCATGGAGAAGCTCACGGCTCTCAAACAGGAGATTGAGAGACTAGTGTCGGACTGTTAGAACAGCTTTGAAATTCACATGAGTTGTTCGCACTAAAGTAAAAACCACCATCACTTCATGCGGCTACCACTTCAGTACCAGCTGTGATCTCAAGGCTGGAGCTGAACAAAAACACCCCGATAACAGACTGTGCTTAGACTGTTCCTCCCCTACGCAAGGCCACCTGGGTTGGCTGGAAGACTGTTTACTTAGCCTAGCAGGGCGAAGGACACTGTCTCAGCTGAACTCTGGACACACACATACACTGATACACACTCATCCCCCCTCCCTTTCCAAACGCCTTCGATGCTTGTTCCCTCCCGGGGAAGATGGCGGTCGACTGGACCAGCGCAGACATGCTGCAGGACCGGATGTGCTGTCTACACCGGCTCTCTCTTACCCTTTACCCGCCCCTGTTGCTTGTCTTGTGTTTCTATGGTGTATTGATAGTCATGTGCTTTTTGTGCTGAGGTGTTTTTTTCTGTTCTCAAACTGTTCTCCCATTAGGAGCTCAGTCTGAGTGGAGTTTTTTTTCTCCTCCTCTCACCTCATGTTATGTATTTTCATTGTTTTTTTCCTATCAGCCGACCTCTCTGACATGTCTTCCCAATGTGTTGTTTGTGTAAGTTTGGTCAGAAGGTTCCTTTGTAAGTGCGCATGCACCATTAGCTTGCTGCCTGCTCGCTCGGGATTAATAAAGTATTCTGATTCTGATTCTGATTCTGATATGCATCTGTAACATTTTAAAACCCTAGCTTTAGACTTAATGTTAGAAATGTCATAGATTTGCGCATAGACTCATTGCACTCTTTGTTCGGTAGTGCTAGATTTTTCCTTCAGAAGTTGCTTCATTTTTCATGGCAAGGTTTCAACAAGATGCTCTAAACATGCCTTACAGATTTTGGTCTATGATGACATCATAGCATCACACTGTTGCTTCAGATTTGTTGGCTGCGCGTCCGTGATGTGGATTTCTCGTTCTAACATATCCAAAGATCAAAACTGCTCTGTGGGATTCAGAGCTGGTGACTGTGGAGGCCGTTTGAGTGCAATTAACTCATTTTCAGGTTCAAGATACTTGAGAGAATTTGAAGTCTGTGACATGGAGAGCATTATCCTGCTCGATTCAATTCAATTTTATTGATATAGTGCGAAATCACAACAATAGTTGTCTCATGGCGCTTGATAATGTAAGGTAAACACCCTACAATAATACAATGAAACCCCAACAAGCAGATGATCCCCTATGAGCAAGCACTTTGGTGATTTTTCTTTTCTTTTCTGTTTTTTTGTAAACAGAAACCTCTGGCAGAACTAGGCTCAGGGTCCAAAGTGTGCTGAGAAAAGATCCCTCACAACATTACGCCACCCCCAGCTTGAACATTTGTGTAGCTAATTAGATATTTACATTAACAGGCAGGTGAAGAGGAGTGCCTAATGAAGTGCCTGGTGAATGCATTTGATTACACACAAAGGTTCTAGTTAAATTATGTCCTCATAATCATCAGTTTTACTCGTGACCATAAATACAGAGGTTCATAGCACTGGACATTTCAGTCCCAACCAAAAGTGGCAAACCAACCAACCAACAGATGAATCTGACAGGGAAGCAGAACACTGTTCTCAAACAGAGAAGGAAGCAGGTATTTTCAAAGCCTTACTCAAAGCTCTACTACAGAACAAAATTATTTATCTCTAATGTCCCTGTAGTGGGTTTGAGTTCTGACCAGTACCTAAAATCAGAGTTATTTTAGGTGAAGTAAATTCCATTCTTCAACCACCATGGTAGACTTAAGCATGGAGATAAACAAAGAGAAACTAAAACATCTTGTGGGATTCTAGTCACAAAGATTTGTTTTGATTCAGGGTTTGACAGTTTTCATTGCAGCAGCCTGTGGCCTCGCAGCAGCTCGGTGTGCGTGTGTGAGAGCGTTTCCACAAGCCTGGCTGCAGGAGGATGGCACAGATTAAGTACTGCTGGTTTTCACAGACAATGCAAAGCGTAACTGTTAACACAACGCTTTTGAAATTTACATACAATGAGTGCAGTGACTGAAACAGATGGATTTAAATGCACACACACACTTCTGCTCTGGCCCAGTTTAATTCTTCTCATTGCTTGAGCTAACTAAATTCCTCGTACCGTTATTTCCCCGCTGGAGTTTTGCCCTCAGCAGCTCTGCGACAATGGATCCACATCCCCCAGATCCTGTGTCATGCTAGGCTTAGAAACACTTGTGTCGCATGCAGAGCCTCTAGCTTGGCTTTACCAGCTGTCACGATACGTAAACAGTCTTTATAATTCAGACGCTTTCTGCTCTGCTTAGACAAACATGAAAGTTAACTGTAGCGCTTAGAGAAAACAAGACTTCTTTCTGATGTTTTCTCTGTAGAAAAAAATTGTTTCTGTGCCAATCCTCTTGTGTTGGAATGATAAATGTTTAATTCTCTGTAGCCAAGCCATGGTTGTATAGTACATTACAAGAAACATGGCAGGAACACAAGGGGAACATCGCTTTGCACAGAAAAAACCTTGTTCTGATCTGGAGTCTCAGCGAGCAAAAGGCTCTGTCACAGTTTCAAAAACAGACTCTAAAGATTTGAATGATTCAACTGTTTCTTTTTTTTTTTTTTTATTTCAGGCACTTCTTTTTTGTTTTGGCCTAAGCATTATTCAGCCCTGTATCTCAGGAATTTTGTTTTTATTGAATGATTCAGAAGACACAGGGGGGAAAAGTGTGACTGTTATGTAACAAGATGGAGGACAATTAAATATATTAAACCGGCTGAACCATATCACTATTTACTAAAAGTCTACAGAGGAAATGCTAGCTGTCCTTTAATTCACTTTATATGTAAATAACAGCTGTAAATCTTTCAGTGTGACGAGAAAAATGATCAGTTGTCAGCACACACGTATTTTTACGGTTGAAGTGTCTGCTTTACCCTCCCCAGGCCTGGCTATCATGACCCTGGGTCTGACTTTAGGTTTTCTTTAACTTTTGAGGGGTTTTTTTTTTTTTAGATGTCCATAATTTTATTTATTGATCTTCATTTCTTCTTGAGCATTTTTGGGACCTTTAGTTTATCATATAATTTAGTCTCAACTTTACAGTTTTATTTGTTTACTGCAGTGTCTTCTGTCTCACCCCCGTGTCAATTTCTCTTTAACTTTATTCCTGAGTCTATTTTCCCTGCGTATGTAATCTCACTTCCTCTTCTATTTTGGCAGTTACTTGCCTCTGTTGTCTTGTGTTTGGCTTTACTTCACCTCCTGTCTTGATTGTTTGCACCTGTGTCTTGTTTTCCCCAGCAGTGTCCACTTTCATTGATTTTCCCTTCTTGCTGTTGATCTTTCCCTGAGTCTCTAAATCCACATTTACTGGTAACTTGAACAAAATTCTGTTCCACATACAAATTTTGATGACCGTTAAGTTGAACATGACACATGAAACAAATGCAAACAGAGAACATGACATCACATTTTCATCCGAAGAATTCGGATTTATAATAAACCTTTTTAGAAAACAGATCTCAATAATCGCAGTAAGTGTGACAATGTGCATGCAAAGTTTTGTTCAGATTACCCCACCTGTTAAGGCAGGGATACAGTACATAGGTATACATACATATGCCACAATAATTACAATACACATTTTCTGTAATTGCAGAGCATGAAAAAAATAAATACATTCTGAAGCCAGTATACAACCTGTCTATTAATGTTCTTACTTAGGACATGACAGTAAATACACACACACACATACACACATACACACACATATATATATATATATATATATATATATATATCTGTCTTGCTTCAATTGAACCTTTCATATTTAAATGGTTGTAACATTATCTTAAACAACTGAAAGAGTTTGTTTTTTGTTTTGTTTTTTTATCATTATACAAATGCACAAGGCATAATAAATCTTTCCTATTCTGTCACCCTCCTGAACACGGCCATTGCATTACATTTAAAATGAAGTATCTCAAAGTTTTTCCACCCAGCATAATTAAAGAGGCTTGAGGGACTTCACAGAGAGGTGTACAAATGGAGGAGAACACGATGGACCACAGTGACTATCTGATAAGTTTCGGTGCATGTTTAGCACTTTGGAGAGCTCTGAACACATTCCTGCACCTGTCTCTGCATTTAAATGAAGTCATCAAAGATAAGCAGCACCATTAGCGACGGTTGTTAATCGCACTTTGATTACACTGGAAGGGTTCGTCTAATTCTTTGAAGCACCACGAACAACCTTGAGCCTCACTGCTGGAATTTCAAGGACATCTTTTTTTCACAAGACAAACTCTTCAAGTCCACACCGCCGGCTTAATTACCGACTAATTAAAGGAACCCATGTAGTCCAGATTTTAGAAGCTCTACAGTCAGATAGCTGCAGGAAGTTAAAAAAAAAAGAGAGAAAAAAGTAAATGACTAATTAACTAAGTTATTATTATTTATCTGTAATTTCCACAACTCCTGAACGGACTGCCATGAAACCTTATAAAGAAATTAATGAGCTTCAATCTGGGACAGGAGTTAACAAAATTATTTGTGGGGTACCCCCTTTTTTTAAAATATTGATTATATACTTTAGCCCACACTTTAACTATATATATAGTTAAAAATATATACACTTTAACTATATATATAGTTAAAGTGTTAGTATTTTGCTCAAATGTGTCAGACATGTTTTGTATGTCACTGAAAATTATTTGGAATTCCCCAAAAGTTCTTTAAAACAAAGAAGCTCTTTGTATCATTAGGGTTTTTGGAAATCAAAAGGAAACTGACGGGGACATCAAACACAAAATATGTTACGTTAAAATTTAATTAATTCATGGAGCAAAACTTTGAGGTGTGGCTAATTATGTATTAACACAGAAAAAGGAACGACATGCTGACTGTTTAAAGAAAAAACTTGCTAGTGATTCTGTTTAAACAAGAGCCGTGCACGTATTGGATCACTCACTCATACTTTCCTAACGTTTCTTACAGTGTGGAACTGTCTTGCCTCGACCTTTAAAACATTTAATTATTTTATCACAAAAACACAGATTACTAGTAATCATTCCAGCTGAGGGGTGCGCTATGAAGATTAATGAGATACTGAGCTATGTTGAGCTTGAAGATTTTTCTGTGCCATGTCTAAATAACCGTGGTAACTTATGCCGACCGTGTGACCTAGGGACCAGGTTGGAAGTGCCATGTTTTCACTGATTCTTTTATTTCCGGTGTGTTTTAAGTGCGATACAGATTCTCTACTATATTTGTTACATGTTCAGCCAAACCTCAGTAACACCAACTGTACAATCGGCGAAAATCTATGAATGTCTTCTGCTTACTCCTAATGGTGCTAAAAGTCTCTCTTACACTGCTGGAGCTGAAGCTAACAGAGCTCAGAAAAAAATCAATTTTGAAAATCCATCAGTGGCATTTGTAGGGAATTTATTGCCAACAATATTCCAAACTAAAGTCTTATCCCCGTCTCCTTTCCTAGGCTACAGGAAACTTACGAATCCGAACATGCGGAGTAACACTGGATGTTTTAATGTGCAGCTATGATGTTAGGAATAAATAGCACTGAGTAGTAAAACATAACAGAAGATTGTAGTTATTTTTCTGCTCAGCTTGCTTGTGATGATTATGAATTCACAAGATTAATGATCTTCTCTCTCGTTTTATTTGCAGCCGCAGTGTTGCATTTGTTTCTTTATCACTGGTTCCTCTGATAATGCCTCTGATTTGAGTAGATGGTGCTCAGTTGATTAATTTGTGCAGAAGAGAAGTCAAGGGATGCATCAAGCACCTCCTTTTTCTTTTTTATGTGAGTGACACAGAGCCTGAAGCAGAAAGACTGGGTTAAGAAAGAAAGTTGCTAACCAATAATATGACACCTACCGTCCCTGACTGGGGTTTTACTGAAGAAAGCCTGGCTCTGTAGTACACCTTTCAGATCTACTGTTTAACCCCCACTTTATGAAATATATATATTCTCCTCCGCCAAGGAGGTTGTTTTTGGTAGTATTTGTATGTGCGTCATCATTATGTTTGTAAATGCAGCAATGGAAAACATTTTCAATGAATTCTGACAAAACTTTGCAGGAGTGTAGAGTGAGGTCATGTTAACAATCCATTAGTACGGTGTATATTGAAACCATATAGAACGTACCATATAAAGATTTCACATTACTTTAAACTCTTCTTCAAGGTCATAAGGTCAAACTCTCATAAAATGCCTTTTATCTTGACAACTATGCTTTAAATATTACTGCCTTTGTTTGTATTGGCAACATTTTGGAAATGATACTGGTGTACGGTGATTTAAAATACTGCATTATAGCAGTATTATATCTAAACATAATGTCAAATTTGACCTCTGATCTCATGTTTACATTTCATATCTGCCTTTCTTTCAAGTTGACCCCAAAACACCTTATATGTATGTATATGTATGTATATATATATATATATATATATATATATATATGTGTGTGTGTGTGTGTGTGTGTGTGTGTGTGTGTGTGTGTGTGTGTGTGTGTGTGTGTGTGTGTAAAGAAAGTGTTGTCAACAGAAAGCGAAATTGCTGCCTAGTTCATCCATCCATCCATCCATCTTCTTACTCCTATCCGGGGCTGGGTTGAGGGGCAGCAGACTAAGCAGAGAAGCCCAGGCCTCCCTCTCCCCAGCCACCTCCTTAAGCTTGTCCAGGGTAACACCAAGGCATTCCCCAGCAAGCCGAAAGGTATAATCTTTCCAGCCTGTCCTGGGTCTGCCTTGCAGGCTCCTCCCTGTGGGACATGCCTGGAACACCTCACCCAGGAGGCGCCCAGCAGGTATGCCCGAACCACCTCAACAACTGGCTCCTTCGATGTGGAGGAGCAGCAGCTCTACTCTGAGCCCCTCCCGGATGGCTGAACTCCTCACTCTATCTTTAAGGGAGAGGCCAGCCACCCTTCAGAAGGAGCCATTTCTGCTCCTTGTATCCACGATCTCTTGTATCCACGATTCTTTTGATCACCACCCACAGCTCGTGACCATAGGTGAGGGTAGGGACGTAGATCAACCAGTAAATTGGGAGCTTCGCTTTTACACTCAACTCTCTCTTCATCATCATGGACCGTCTGTCAATCGTCTGTCGATCTCCCGCTCCCGTCACTCGTGAACAAGACCCTGAGATACTTAAACACCTCCATTTGGGGCAGGAACTCATCCCTGCTCCGGAGTGGGCACTCCACCCTTTTCCAGCTGAGGACCAGGGCCTCAGATTTGGAGGTGCTGATTCTCATTCCCACCATTTCACATTCGGCTGCGAACCATTCCAGTCCGAGCTGGAGGCCATCACCTGATGAAGCCAACAGAACTACATCATCTGCAAAAGCAGCAATGAGATTCTGAGACAATCCAAGTGGAAGCCTTCCACCACCTGGCTACACCTAGAAATTCTGTCCATTAACCTCCTAGGACCTGGCATCCACATATGTGGACATCACATTTTGGGTTATTTAGACCAAAATACTCAATTTTGCTCTACAAGGGCCTGATATC